>NC_072731.1:256377641-256643843 GCF_026930045.1 Uloborus diversus
GGTACGTAGACTCCTTATTTAGAGAGATAACAATTGAATGACATTAAAATTGCCAATAATAGGGAAATAACATTAAATTGGTGTAAAAGAAAGTCATGTGATGCCATCAACTCGTTTTGTGGTAAATCCGCTACAGTACTGATAGAGATTGAAAAAAAAACCCATCAACTTCACAAAACTGCATTTTATGATTAATTTAGTTATTGTTATCCATGGAATATATGTTTTTGAAACTGCAGTTGGATCAGGGTTTAAGCTGGGTTAAAAAATACTTTAGCATAAAAGCTAAAATTAAGGGAAAAGGTTTAGCAAAATGCTGAAATATTACATTCTCATATCTTTCTAAATGCCTCAGTGTGTTTCATCTCCAGTTGAAAATAAATGAAAATTTCTTCTATGATATCTTTAAAGAAATAAGTACAGCAGCAATTTTTTAAACATAAAATAAAAAGTTTTGGATTATGCTTACCATTGAGAAAACATATGTTTGGTTTTTAAAAAGTTGCACTCCCCTCCTCCTAATAATGCAGTTTTTGAGGGGACATAATGCTGGATAAGACTAAGTATTGTTGAACTTCATTGTAATTTAATCATCTTTGCTGAGATTTAAAAGGGATAAGGTTGACTATTGCCATGCTTGCTTCCTCTCTTGGATCATAAGTTTCCTTTTTTTTAAATTAACTTTTTTTTTTTATTTGAGCAGAAAAGCAAAAGTGCTTTGCTTTACTTTTGCAATTGAGATGGTGCTTTCGCATTTTGCAAAATATGAGATCGTAGCGGAAACTCTGAGTTGAATCTCTGTTTAATGGCTCCTTAGGGACCATAATGAATCATCCTTGAAAAAAAATTTTGGAAAGATTCAAAAGAAAGCATTTTCATTCACACATCAATGTAGTGGCATAGTTTTATACAGCTCTACAATATTTTCATCATCAAGTTGACTTTTTGCGTACGTCAGAGATAGCAACTTCTGCAATAAAATTCACGTGGTGCAGAAGAAAGCGTTTTCCATGTGCCAGTGGCATGTGCTAATGATCGTTTTTTTTTTTCTTATTTTCTTTTTGACAGTAAGTTTCTTAATCCAAAATTTTATGTAAGAAGCTTTTTTTTTACTTTGAAGGTGTCCCAAATAAGTTCAAATCTTTTAATTTTTCATTAGTCCATAAATCAATGAGCTTTTTATTGTAAAACTGAAAGAAGACTTTTAAAATTAATTGAATAACTATGAATGTGAGAAAGAAATGATAAATATAACTGCATTTATTATGTATTTAAATACCATGTATTTGTTTATCTTTTTAGCAGTGTCTCAGAAGTCACAGACTGTTCTAAAGGCAATCAAAACTGTTCTAAAGATAAGGTATGCATCCAGTTTTTTCCCCCATAGATTTTTTTTAAGGGGTCTAAGGACCTTTAACCTTCAAAAATTTTGACTTTCTGGAAAAAAATGTATGGTATACATAATTTAATTCTGAACAATTTGATACCTTATTTATTACCATACGCAAAAAAACTCTTCAAGCTATCGTGAAACATGTTAACTTGTAGATGAATGATAACAGCAGCTGTTAAAGCCTCTTTTTCTCAGGTGCAGGTTTTTCATTTTGCGTGCATGATATCTCGGAAAGTTTCTTATATATTTCTGTGAAACTTTTCATGCATGTTTGTCTGGTTTATGTATTAGATCTGAACATAAATTTTAACTAAAAATAAAAGTTAGTACTGAAAAAAAAAAATTATTTTTTGCCACAATTCTGGAAAATTTTGATATTAACTTTTCCAATAGGACATATAAAAGGTCCTTAGACCCCTTAATATGATTAGTTTTTCTTTTATTCTCTTAATTTTTATTCAGCACCTTATGTACTGATTTTTTTTGTTTTGATCATCAGGGCCTGATTAACGCACGGTCCGGCGGGTCCGCGGACCTGGGCACCACAATTTTAGGGGCACCAAAATGGCTTAGTCTAAATTCACTTACTTCCTTTTTTTTTAAAAAAAAAAAGGCTTAGTTTACTTTTTCTCAACTTTAAGGAAGAAGAGGCTCAAAATTTTTTTAAAATCAGCTCAAAAACTCATAAAGCTAAAAAAACTTTCGCGTAAAGAAGTCGTTGTCCCTTAGCTCTGGAATTCCAAAAAAATTACTCGGATGACATAGATGAACATTTTCCAAAGAATTAACACACTTTCAAATTTTTGCAAAAGGTAACCCTTCTGCTGCAGAATATTTTAAAAGGATAAGATCACTAAACATTACACATACATTTCCGAATGTGGATTCACCCCTGCAGCTTCTTCTTGTTCCTTTTCATTTTTGAAAAGAAACAAAAATCATTTGAGAAGCTGAACTTCTCAGGATAATTTACAGGTGTTTTCCTTATTGACCATTGAAAATGCTGTGACATCAAACATAAATTTCGATTATTTGATTGACACATTTGTCTCTGTTAAAGCCAGAAAAAAGCCTTTTTAAAGCTTGCTGTCAGAATTAGTAAGATTTTTTTTTTTTTATGCAGTTTTAAATTGTTTTTAACTCTTTTTCGCCTTAAGAGACATTTTTTAACTGTGATTAGTTTAGTGACTACCAAGTGTTTGGTATTCAAATCCCAGGTTTCCTTTTTTAAATGTAGTAATGTTCCTTTGAAATGTAGTTTCTAGTATGAAACATTGACTTTAAAATTGTGCGGATTTTCTCATGGGGGAGGGGCACCAAATTCTACTCAGGACCTGGGCACCAGTTTGGCTTGATCGGGCCCTGTTGATCATAGCTTATTTTTAATGTGTCATCAACTAAAGCTACAGCAAATAGTGATTTGGTAGAGTACCTAATTTTTAGCTGAAGAGTAGCAGCCTATTTAATTAATCTGCTGCCAAATAGTAATCATATGAAATACATCCATTAACTAATATAACTTGTGCACTTGCTTTTTTAAAGAAAATTGTAGCATTTGCAATCACTCTAATACCTGCTGTTCAAGATCATTTGTGAAATAGTAGGAAAATGTTCGGGTTCTTCACTTTATAATGTGTTCCAATTTGGATCAACAAGTTTTAAAAAAGAAATTTTTAATGATTATGTCACCTTATTGCATATGGAAAAATTCTTAATTGCCTAGGTGGGAACCCTGCTATCCTCATTGCACGTAATTCCTGAAGAAACTATTAATTTTCTATAGTTGAAATGTTAGGATTATTTAATTTATTTTTCTTGCATTTGTTTGAAATTGTATATTTGCATATCTTTACTTATATATTTAAAGTGATAGGTGTCACTGTTAACCACGAACTGAAAGCTCAGAATTATGCAAATTAACTTTGCATTAAAAGTAAGGAAGTTTGGTGTTGGAATTTAAGATGATAATGCAGCTATGTTAGTGTTAGCTACAAAGATCATAGCAATGCAATTTTGTGTTTTCTTGTACCTCAATAAAAAATTTAATTTTAAGAAATGTCTCCTGATCTCAACAGGCGGAAGTATACAAATTGTTTAGTTATCGGGGTGGATGTGTGTTGCAAAAGCTGTTAGCCGAAATAATTCCTACACCTAACTTGGCAGCGTATGTACTGGTGTGACTAGGCTCTTTATAGCCTTTGCAATGCTGCCAAATTAGCTTTCCCCCAACTATTGGGTTCAAGCTCTTGGTAAAATGTATTTATGATTACTAAGGACAATGAACTGTTCAATGCTATATTGGTGCAATTAATGCTGTACTTTAATCTCAATAAATGTGAAAAAGGGTGTAAAGTGGTTATGAAAATGAATTCCCACTTCTGTTCAAAGTTGTCATTAATCAAAATTTGGAGAACAATCAATTTACCTTATTGACAACACACTATTTTTTGTTCCACACAATGACACATTTTTACAAGATGGGCAGCCAATTTGCCCTTTCTCCCTAATAGTGGTCAAGAAATAATCCATAAAATTCTCATCCCACTATTTGGTCGGGATAGTCTTGTCTCTGGGCGACTGAGTAGAGCCTTATGACATCGGGAGTTCTCTAGCATCTGCACAGTAGGCAATTGCAAAGCCCTACGCAATTATAGAATTCCCAAATATGAATCATGGAATCCCCTGCAAGCGTTACGCAGCCTCACCTCCTAGGGCATACAATTTCTTCTTTACTAATAATAAAGCAGAAAGTCTCTCTGTCCGGAGGATGTCTGGATGTCTGTAGGATGTCTGTAGGATGTCTGTGACGCGCATAGCGCCTAAACCGTTCGGCCGATTTTCATGAAATTTGGCACAAAGTTAGTATGTAGCATGGGGGTGTGCACCTCGAAGCGATTTTTCAAAAATTCGATGTGATTCTTTTTTTATTTCAATTTTAAGAAAAAAAAATTATCATAAATTACGAAATTATCATAACGTGGAACCGTAACATGGGCACAAGCCAATTGGCGAGATACGAAATTATCATAACGTGGAACTGTAACGTCGGTACAAGCCAATGGGTGAGAAAATTCACCATACATTATTTGTAAATATACAAGCGAACCAGAAGACCTTTAATTTTTCTATTACGGGTGAAGCCGTGCGGGTGCCACTAGTACATAATATAATATTAGGGTGAGAATCTTCTGCAGTTCAGTAGATGCTTCTGCTCTTTGCTGAAAACTTTAAAATTATTTCCCCTATTTCCAAGTCACTCCCTGGGGGATTATTACGAGAGTTTAATATTGAAATTCAAAAAAGGGGTCTGAATACAGGGACCGTCCTCATACTACAACACTGAAAGGGATTTTTTAAACTTTTCTGTGTACATTTTCATTTCTTAACAGTGGATTTATTTGATTTGCAGAAGAAAGGCTTCAAGCACAGAAAAACTGCATTGCCTGCAGAATTATTAGATACAGAGGTGAAACAAACGAATCTTGTGCCAGCTGGATCTTGTCCCTCTGTTGTAGAGCCTATCGAAAACCCCTCCATGTCTAGATTAGCTTGGTCTTTCGGACCAACTTTGCAGCAAGAACTGGAGATGAACAAGACATTTACCTTGTCTACCAATAATGCCGTAGACCATGGTATTGTACGTGTGACAAGTGCTCCTATATCCTTGCAGTAAGTTGTAAATATCATTAGTAATTTTTTAAAAGCCAACAATATATAACTATACTGCATTCATGGAAAGAAAAGACCAAAAAAACTGAAAACCACAAGGTTAGACCACTATGGCCACTTTTGGGGATCTTCTCTAAATTGAACGAAAAGTTCACCTTTTCCCTTCTTTTTTGCTGTCTGCTTGTTACCAATTAGTTCTTGTCGAAGCCAAACATGTGACTGACATCCACATGTTTGACTTTGGATGGTGCATTTCTTTGTTTACATATAGTCTACCTTTCCCATGAGGGCATTATAGTGGCGCTTTTTTTTCCCTTAGAATTAATTTAAATCTAAATATTCTGAAGATTAAAGCTTAACATAAATTTGTTGCATAGCAGATTAATAAAATGAAATTTTTCACAAACTTATTTTTAAAAAAAACCAAAATTTCTTTTTTCTGTAAATTTCAGTTTGTATTTTTTTTTTTTTTTTTTTTAGAAAATTTCTACTTTATACAAGCAATATATCCATTTCATGTTTGTAATGGAAGAAGTTCGAAAATCTTAATCTTATTAATACCAGCCTACCATTAGGTAGAGCATACTATACATTCCTAATTCTTGCTCTGAGTTCACACACCTTAGGGAAAACCTAGAATGCTCAGAGAATTTGAAATCTTTCTGAAAGAGTTCTTAGGGGGGAAAAACTATTTGCAGATAAATAATCAGATAATTGGGGCTTTACTGTAGCTAAAAAAGAATTTTCAAACTTTAGAGCTCTGAAAAGTCTTGAAAGTTGAAAAACTGCAATATGAGTCTTATTAATGCTGACTGTAAATTATAAGTGCTTATAATTTACAGTTATTCAATAATTATATGCTAACCTGCGCAATAATCAAAATTTGTATCTTATGAAACATAAGTTAGCATTCTGAAGTCAATTCAGTAGATTGAAAGATCTGGCACTTATTTACAACCTCTGAATATTTTGATTGTTCCTTAGTTGAATTTTAATATTTCCTTACTTTTCCACACCAGCTTACCCTAAGTCAAGTCTGTAGTTTCACGAATTTTTTCCTGGAAAAATCGGGGAGTTTTATGAGTGAGTTAGAATCTTGTCAAACATCTCGCTCAATGCCTCTGAAGAATTGCATAATGAGCGGCAAACACGTCCACGGAGCTGAGGGGATTAAAAAGTCTTACATATGCAGCTTTAAGAAATATTGGACCATGGTGAAACAAGGGTAACTGAACACCTCAGAGAAAAAGGAAGATATTGATCAATTGTTTTATTGAACAAATTGAAAATTTAAAAGTTTACAAAAATTCCCATTTTTTGGTTCAAAAATTGAGGGGATTTGAACAAGAAGTTGAGGCATCAGGAAAAGCCATGTTTGTACTGCTGATGTCCGTGATTGTTAACCAGAACAAAATACTTCCTCTGCAGCAATTTTTGTGGTTTTAAAGAGAAAACAAAATTAGAAACTTTTTCTTAATACTTTGGAAACTAAATTAGAGCATTTTTTTTTTTCATTGTGGAAAAAATGTTTTTTTTTTTTTTTTAACTGTAACAGGGAATCTTTTTTTATTGCAGCTTAATACAAGGTTGCCAAGTAAAAATGTTAACTTGCAATAATTACAAAAAATTAGCCAAATGTAGCCAAGATGTGTGATGGCTGCCCCATAGTCCTTAAACTCTAACCATACTTGAATAATTAATAAGGATGATGATATTCCCTGTATTATTTATGAAAGGTTCATTTGGTGACTTAACAATTACTAATTTTAACATTTTTTTGAGCAATCACGATTGCTTATTGTTCTCATTTGCCCTCCCCACCCTCACCGTCGACCGGCTCCTCACAATGCTGCTCCTATAGCGAAAGCCGTCTCCAGGTTGCATCCATGTCCTACACACACGCACATACATACACAACTACACACACACAACTACAAACACATACACATACACACATATACAAACATATACACACATACAAACACATACACACACATGCATACATACAGACACTCACACAAAAACATACACACACACATACACACAACTACCCACATATTCATGCCTGCACACAGACACAAACACATATGCCTACACACATATACACACAACTACCCACACACTTATGCCAGCACACAAACACACATGCCTACACACAAACACACATGCCTACACACAAACACACATGCCTACACACAAACACACATGCCTACACACACAAACACACATACCCCCCACACACAAACACATATACCCCCCACACACTCGTGATTGCAAAAAACATAATTTGAATTCAAGATGTCAAAATTCAATTTTTTTTTTTTTTTTTAAATTTCTTAACTTTTGGAGTTGATTAATTTTAAAATAATTTGTATTTTACTTATTTATCTGAGGTGTCACATCCCAGATATCTAAAGTCTGAGACTTGTTCCATTGTCTTGCTGTCTAAGACAATTACAGTTCCTAGTCATTTCCAATTTTAGCTGTTGGCTGATTGTATCTTTGAAGCTTACGAGTATTGAGGCGTTTTTTTTTCTGTGCAATGATTGTGTCGCCTCATGAAAACCCCCCGACCTGAAGCTCCAGGGTGTTTCTTTTCGTCTGGCACTTTCCCTTCGACCTGGCCGGATTGGGAGGCCCTGCCACTAGCTACTGATCAGAGGCCTGGACTGTAAGCACCAATAAACAATCCAGAATTCAAGCCTCAGAAATGAAATTTCTGAAGCTTGAACTCTGCCCCACCTCAGAAAAGAAATTTTCTTTGCCGTCCTCTGAAATGAAATTTCTGAGGGCGGCAAAGTGATTCACAAGAATTTACCGACTAACCAATGATTACATACGCGCAGACTTTATGACATCAACCATGAAGTAATGCGGTATCAGGATAAATGGAAGAGACATGTGGAACAAATGAATGACGACCAACTACCAAATAGATTGGTGAACTACAAACTCAGAGGCTGTCCAGATCAAAGCTCCGGTGAATTGATCGGTGGAGCCAGAACGGGTTTTAAGCCTAACCCGTGATGGATGATGATTTTTCACATTTATGGTTTATGCTGCATCCTTTCCTTTTATTGTAAGACTTAATTATTGAGATTACTTGAGATTAAACTGCAAAAATTGTATTACTACATGATGTATTTCTGGATCATAAAGAGCACTTTTTTCAAAATGTTACTCGCACAAATTGTTTCTGAATTGAGTTAATGTTTCCATCTTAAATGGTCATATTATAGGAAAAACAAATTTGGCAATATTTCATGTAAATATTAAACTTTTTTTGGATTAATATATGTTTTTCTTTAATTTCAGTTTTCATATAATATTTGAGTAAAAATAGATAACGTAATTTAGTATTATGTACTGCTCTATGAAAAGTAAAAGTAATAAAGCTGTAGTTTGGTACAATGTATGAATAGAGATTGAGATTAAAATTATTCTTGGAAAAAACCTAGGTTTTTCATCGAAACTCTCTCTCAAAAAAAAAAAAAAAAAAAAAAACGGGTATTTGATTTTAAAAAAAAATGTAGGTTTGAAAAAAAGAAACAGGTTTTTTTCAAACATACGTGGCACTGCAAAAATATTTGATTTTCTTTTGCCCCTCTATTTCACTTTACCTCACATAACACTTCATTCTAAAAATTCTGAAACTTTAAAATTAAATATATACATAAATAATATTTGAATGTGTTCATATATTGAAACTTTTCATTCAATTTCTCTCTATCTCTGTGCTGTGTGGTTTTTATATCTTTGACATCTCTTTTCTTTCTATTTAATATGTCTTCCATTTTCCTATTCAACTAAAACTATTTTCTTGTGTGGATATGTGCAGAGATATGGCATTAAATAGAAAGGTGGAGAGATCCCCGTTAGCTAGACGAAGGACTCACGAAAAGCAGTCCCATATGGCTGATTTCTCTCCTGCTTTCCGCCGCAAATTTTATACCAATGCAAGCGTCATCCCACTTCCAACGCTTTCACGTCAGAGTTCCACGTAAGCCTCCTTATTATGTTATAAGCCTGCTCTTTTTTTCTTTTCTTTTTTCAGTTATGGCATGCATAGCATAGCTTTTTTTGTCCGGACATCCAGGGGCGTAGCTAAGGGGGGGGGGTTTTGGGGACAAACCCCCCCCCCCCCCCCGAAAAGTTAGTCTCAAAAAAAAAAGAGAAAAAGAAGAGAGAAGAGAAAGAAAAAAAAAGAAAAGGAAAAAATTCCAAGCGATTATACACACACACACACACACACATATATATATATATATATATGTATATATATGCATATATATGTATATATATGTATATATGTATATATATGTATATATATGTATATATATATATGTATATATATGTATATATATATATGTATATATATGTATATATGTATATATATGTATATATGTATATATATATGTATATATGTATATATATATATATATGTATATATATGTATAAAATATATATAATATATATATATATGTTATATATATATATATGTATATATATGTATATATATATATGTATATATATATATATATATATATATATATATATATATATATATATATATATATATATATATATATATATATATATATATAAGTAACCCCCCCCGAAAGTCGGGTCTAGCTACGCCACTGCGGACATCTAATTTTATTCTGTATGTTGCTCAATCTATTTACACCAGTGTGATAGTTTTGCACGTATATTTGCACTTTATTCCTGGAATTTTGAGCTTTGACTTTTAGTTATTATATTTTAACTAGAAATTCGCCCGTCATGGTATGACGGATAAAAATTGCTTCTACATTTGAACAAAGCAATTGCCTGTTTGGTGATATTTTGATTGTTGAAATTTTAACCGTAACGCCAGTGGATTTACCTTAAACTCCAGCAGTAGCGTCAATTCGCATCTCTAGCGCTCGAATGCACTACCTTGCTGTGATTTACAATACTACCGAAAAAGGTAAAACATTTCATTCCAGGTGTTTCCTTTGGGGTAAATTCCAGGCTTCAGACAGTTTGTAGTGTAATGTAATATCAGAGGAATAGAAAAGAAAGCTTTCTACAAACATTATGATAAATTACTGTCATTCTCTAATCTTCAAAGCAAGTTATAAGTTACGGCATTTGTTTGTTTTACCTTTGTCATCTTCCATTAGACGGTGGCTGCAGCGCCCTCTATAGTTTATTGGAGTTGCGAATTGTTTTAGTTCCTTCATTTTCCTAAAATGACACTATTACCAGTAAAGCTGTTAAGTCGCCGGATCGAGTTCAGCCTTGTCACAATGAAGCCTTTCCCTGCATGTCAAACATTACCGAAACATATTATCAAATTATCATGCTGTGGCGCGAGTTTCATTGTTAAAACCTGCGGGCTACTTTATCATCCGCTATTATTTATATGACGATATAAGGAACCATTATATATCATTTAATGAAGAAAAAAAATTGTACTTGAAAAATAATGGTTTGTAGGTGTTGCAAGTGTAGCCAAACAGTCAGGGCCTGATTATAGCACAGGCCAACTAGGCCTGGGCCTGGGGCCCCATCTTCCTAAGGGGCCTCAAATTTCCTAAAGAATTATGCATAATAATTAAAAATAATAATTATAACTTATTAATTGCAAAAAACTTCCTTATAGAAGAATTTTTAATCATTCTGCTGCTAGCGAATTTACCATGTCACAAGTATGAGGGGCCCTGAAGGGATTCATAAATGCACATGGTTAATGATTTATGTAAAATTCTGGGATAGACAAAGAGGCCCCAAAAAATGAATTCCGACGGGGACCAAACCTGTAACCACCGTATCCCACTATAGAGTCTTCAGGGGGCCTCCAAAATATTGTGGGCCTAGGGCCTCACTTTTAGTTAGTCGGGCCCTGCAAACAGTCATACCTAAACACGTGCAAATCATTATTTTTTAAACTCTAGACACTGCAGCAAGATTTCGTTGAAAGTTGATAAATCATATGATACATAATGGTTCCATGTATTTAAAAATGAAGGCTGTGGTGGTGAAGGCTGATCAGTAAGGCATCAGACACATAGCCAAAGGGACTCGAGTTCAATGCCAGCCTCTGTGTTTGTTAATGGTGACTGGGACACTTTAAATATGCCGTGGTCACAAAGTCCTCCAAGTGAATCAATACCTCTGGGGATGCAGCACTAGAGATTGCTGAGCATCTGGTTTGAATTTTTTTTAAAAAAAAGAAAGAAAAAAAAAAAGCTGTCTTTATGGACTCATCCAAACAGTTAAACCATAAAAAGTGGCAGGTACGGGAGACTTGGAGTGCAGTATGATATGATTGATAAATTTGAAAATTAAAAGCCCAAATTTGAAATTCCTGGAATAAAGTGCAAATGTATGCATAAAAGTGTTTCATTTGTGCAAGTGGGATTCAGCAATGAAACATTAAATGAGTAGAAATAAATATTTCTCTGAAATTACAGAAAGAATTAAATAAAAGAGATTTTGTACTCTGTTTAGTTTTGAAGTAGTAGTTACTATCAATGTACCAGGCATTTAGCAGATAATTCATTGACAACATTTTTACAATGTTACTTTAGTTTTTACAAAAAAGTATAAAACTGTTTGGTATTTTTCACCTTTGTTACGGATATTATGTATCTTTTTCTTCTTTGCATAGATTGTATAAATACAATTCTTTGTTGTTGCTTTCTTGCTTCCAAGTAGACTTCATAGAATTTATATGAGAAATTAAAAGTGGAACTTCAGATATATCCTAGAGAAACTAGTAAAATGTTGAATGGAATTTTATTCAATTATACTAGAATTGTTATTCAAGTAAAAGTAAATTATCAGAAACTGGAAGTCTACTAGTTAAACACTGAAGCAATTTAATCAAATTGTATTTTTATTTGTATATATTGGTTTATGTATCACCTCTTGGGCCTTTTTTTTAGTATTGTTTCAGGCTCAAGGCTGCAAATAAGGGAATTTTAAGCGCAAATTTATTTTTAATTGCAGCAAAATTTCTGGTAGTATCATGTTGAGACATTCTACTGATTGGTAATTAAGGGAAAATGTTGAAATAATATTTGCACGAAAGAAGGCAATGATTTCGCAAGTGTGCGCGAATGTGTTATTAGTCTGTTCTCAAATGTGTTCCAAATCTTAAGTTTAACAAATACCCCGAGCCGGGCATATTCCAAATAATTTTGGAGCACCTGTCATATGTCAGTGCACTTTGTTTTTAACGGGTCAAATTCGGAACATTTTAGTGCACATTCAGGCAACTGGAACACTTTTCCTGAATTTATTATTTATTTATTTATTGTTCAAACGTGTTTCCAATGTGTACTATTAGTGTACTGAGAAATTGAAGGGCATGAACTCGCGGCATGCAGGGTATCTCGAGAGGTCAAGAAATAGTGTTCAAAGGACAACAAACACCATATTACAAAGGTGAAAATTATGATTTTCAAATATAAAACATATTTAAATTTATCTTATCCTGTTTGAAACATTTTTCGTGGACCACAGTTTGGGAAGCTTTTGTTTACTTAATGCATAGATTGGTTTTCTTTCCACTTAATTTTTATTTGTTGAAAAAAATATTTGGTGTCAGAGTAGTCGATATTTGTCCCAGAAGGTATTTCTCATTTAACATCACATTCTGATGTGGATTAGATTTTGACATTTCTGCACTTTTTTACTTCCTTTTACAAAAAAGGAAGTATTGTATTCGAGAAAATATTTTCACTTAAAAATCAACCTTAATTTTCTCGTAACGTCTGTATGTACGTATGTATGTGCGTATGTATGTCGCATAACTCAAGAATTGAATGTCCTAGACAGTTGAAATTTGGTACGTAGACTCCTAGTGGGGTCTAGTTGTGCATCTCCCTTTTTTGGTTGCATTCGGATGCTCCAAAGGGGGTCTTTTGCCCCTTTTTGGGGGAAATCATTGTTAATTTCGATGTAAACTCGAGTGGTGTTATAATTTGGCGGACACTTGGCGATATATCGCCAGTCTTTTGGTCGCCAACTTGGAGACAAATTTGGCTTTTTTTTTTTTAAATTTTTATTTATTTTTTTTTTTTAAATCTTGTTTTAATTTGGCCACTGTTGGTGATATTTTGAGAGTCAACTATTGAATCACATTAAAACTGCCAATAATGGGGATATGACATTAAATCGGAGTAAAAGGAAGTCATGTGATGCACACATCAGCTTGTTTTAAATGTTCTTCTAATGGTTACTTTATTCCTTGCAGAGAAACGACGGTGTCTGATATTACTCCGCCAAGTTCACCATCAGGCTCCAGAAAATCGCGTGAGGATAACGTTTTTAGTAGACTTACAAGTGGATCTTTTAGGTTGAACAAGCCCGGTAGGTAAGTAGAGTATCCTATTTGTAAGCAGCTATCATCAGTAGGGCTCAGCTATTGGCACGCAACAAATGAAAAAAATTGGTCAATTATGTGACGCATGTTTCATTTCACTGGTTTCATTTTGAGAGAGCAACAGTTGACATTTTTTTATTATTGCTATTACGTCTAAAAGTCTTTCCCTAGAGAATGTTCTAGTAAAAACAATGTAGTTTTAAGCTGAATGTTTTTAGTTTCAGTATACAATGAAATCTGTGTAAGTTGACCACTTGCAGTGCAGTACTTTGGTGGTCAACTTAGACAGGTGGTCAACTTATAGAGGGTAGTAACGAAAACTTTTTTTTTTGTCATTTATTGGCCCATGCATTCATTTTTTAACTAATTGGAATACTTTAAACTCACTTTCATTGTTTAACATTCCTTTAAAACAATAAGTAAAAATGTTTTCAAATATTTTCAGAGGTTATTTACCAGAATGACGCGTAAATTATCATACAAATTTAAAATTTCTGTAAATCGATCGAAGAAAAAAAAAAGTCTCATTGCTTATGGGAAAACTACTTACTTGACATTAACAATTCCTAAAAATTCATAACAAGTCAAAAGTTACTTAAATTCTTCATTTGATTTTTTTCTTGTACATTTGTAACAATGGTAATCTACTTTTCAACAAAATAACTCCTTAATGAAGTTTGGCGCATTTTTCTAGGACTATAAGCCCAATGTTTTTCGATAAAAACATAAATAATCATTGTTTTTTTTATATTTATTTATTTTTTTTAAATGTCTAGTTGCTTATTTGATGCATAACTGATTAAACTTTTAGTACAATCTAATGCTTTTGCCAAGTGGTCAACTTACAAAGGGTTTTTTACAATACTCCAAACCAAAGCTGCTGTATATTAGTGGTCAATATAGACAGGTGGTCAAGATAAAGAGGTGGTCAAGTTACCGAGGTTTTCCTTCATTATATAAGATAGGACTAATTCTGTTCCTGACAAAAGCGGTCAACTTAGACAGGTGGTCAACTTACAAAGGTGGTCAACTTTACAGGTTTTACTGTATATATATATATATAAGAGCGACAGGGTTTCTTTGTTTGTACCTGATGGCCAGAAGCCCCCATAGCACCTACAGCTCTGAAACTTGGCACAAAATTCGAACGTACCCCGGGGGGTGTGCACCTCGAAGCCCGAGTTCTAAATTTTGAATTTGTTTTTTCTAAATTAATTAAGCTAAAAAATTCACATGTTTCGCCAAATTGGTAGTTGAAAAAATCCCCCCCCTCCCCCATCCCCTAACATTATCTATCGTTGGAAAGGGGTTCTTTTTTCTGAACAAGAAGTTGCTTGTTCCATTTTTCTCAATTAATTAGAACAGGTGATATAAGCGATTCTAATCGAGCCAATTTTCAAGGCTTCTCTTTCGAGAATTTGCTATAACACTAGGTCCATTTTCCAGACAATTTTTTAATTACTTTCTTTTTAAACATTATGGAGGAAGTTGCCTTTGTTTCTTATGAATATTTTACTGTTATTACTTTGTTTTAAATTCATTGTGCGTATGTTAATTGATTTTCTTTTTAATTAGAAAGTCGCTTGGCGAATTTGGCGATGAATTATAGAGTTTGTTACATTTGAAAGCTACTGCAAATGTAATTTTGTTGTAATTTGTTTTTCTTTAATTTAACGGATTTTCTTTAAATTTTTAGCTCAGGCATCGCTGTGCGGGTACTGCTAATTAACTATATTATGTATATTTTTGTTTTCCATTTCATTGACAAAAATTTAAGCTAGCTCTGAAAGATATAAAAATTAAAAATAAAAGTTCTTTTGTCTGGTAGTCAGGCTTTAAAAAGCAGAACAAAACTGCATATCACTTTAACAGAATAGTAATGCATGAAATTTATGTATGAATGTGGAAATATTTTACAAAAAGATGTAAATTTTTTTTAACTTAGTGTTTTCTCATAAAAATTCCTCCTAGACAGGAACCTATGTCACTTAGGGAGGACAGGAGGGGGTGTCTATTGCCCCCACCCCATCCCTTTGGGAAATTAATGCTTTTACATTTTAGTGAGCATGGTTTTCGTTTTCTTCCGAGATAGTTTGCATGGAGTGTAACCCTCCCCCCCCCCCCCATGAAAATATTAAAACTTGTCTTAGAGCCTTCTATGAAATTCAGAGTACAAAAAATGGACTCCTGTGGCATTCATTGTAAAAACTTTTATTTTGTGTGCCGTAAGGTATTAGTAATTTTGTGCTGAAAATGAAATTTTCTGCAATTTAAAGATTTTTTTTAATTTTACATTTTTTTTTCTAAATTCAAGCAGAGTTTTTTTTTTTTAATTTTTTTTTTTTTAATTTACTAAAAGGGACTTTTGTAAAAATGTCTATCCCCCTGAAATGGAACATCCTCGTCTTATGTATACTAACTGAAAATGTTTTTGGACTATATAGCCACTCAAGAAAACATATTTTTCCTTTTCCTTCTGCTAATGCTTTAAAATGTCCAACAAGAATATTTATCAAAACTTATTTTTGGAACATACTCTTCTATTCTTTGTAATGTCATTTCTGTTCTTTAGTGGTGTGATTGTTCCATTTTCTTCAAAAATTCCTATTCCAAAAAATTCTCCCCTGATATGTACTTCTGTTGCGGAGGGTCACAGCCGAGCTGTTTTATCTCTGCATGCTACAGATGATGTATTATTTAGTAGTTCAAAAGGTAAGTCATAGCAAAACATATTTCTAAATCCAAAAGCTTGTGTTTCTTTTATTTAAATTATTAGTAGTCGGGCCCCGATTTAACGAATTCATTGGGACCGAAACTTTTATACGTTAACTCGGGGTTATTCGTAATAATCGGGTGGCAAAAAAAATTGCACTTACCCTTGTCTGAAAGCCCTAATAAGCAATTGCGCAAAAATAACCATAATTAGAAAGTGTACACTTTTTCAGCATTTCGTGACTTATTACAGATGAGTTAATTTGAAATTTTAAAGTACTGAGTAGTAGTTGATTAATAATTTCCTTGATGACTCGAAAGAGTTCTCTTTCGACTTCATGGAGAGAAAAAAAAATGCTGTCATTTACAACCTGCTGCATGAAGCTTGAGATAAGTTTTTAATTTTCAGGCCATGTAATGCCTTTGAAAAAGTAAGTTTTAATGGGAGTTTCATTATCGTTTTCTGCATCAGAATCGCTATTCATTGGTTGCTCCCTCGTCTGTCAAAAATTGTCGATTCTAATAAAAGTGTTTTTCTGCTTTGGACAATATGAATATGTCATTTGGAAAACAATCCAATATTTCCTAACTCAAATATATAATTTTTTTTTTTTTTGCTGTACAAATGATTCGTTAATTCAGGGTTTATTATTCATTAAATAGAAGTTTTTGCTTTTATTTTACCGTATTTTCCTGCGTATAATCCGCGGATTATCTGCTAAAAAAGGCAAAGTTTATGAGGTGCGGATTATACGCAGCCGCGGATTATCTGTGATTTTTTTTCCCCCTTAACACCAACACATTGAACCTCAATATTTTTACAGTAGGATTCACCGATCGAGACCGTACGCCGACTGAATGTTGTTTATTTTACGAAGCATGCATGTTCTTCTTCGCTGCCTGCCTGTATGTTGGTTATTTTACGTTGCTTGAATGTTCCTTTTGACGATTCAGGTCATGTAAAATAAGCAACATTACAGTGAAATAGGTAGCCATTTGCATAAGAAAGTTTTTAGTTTATTTGCTCAAATGGTATGTTAAATTCAAACTTTATCTTTTTGCATCGTATAATCCGCGGATTATACGCCGCCGCGGATTATGCGAAGCTTTTTTTTCTTCAGGCCGATTTTAGGACCTGCGGATTATAGGCCGCCCGCGGATAATATGCAGGAAAATACGGTAGTCGGGGGAAAAATAAAAATTCGCTGAATGGCAAAACTCGTTAAATAGAGGTTCGTTAAATCAGGGTCCGACTGTATCAATTCTGAATCATTATTACCGTAGTTTTGGTCAAAGGAAACTGCCATGCTAAATGCTCCATTGGTAGCAAAATCGTTTTTATGAAAAAAAATTCTTGTATTCAGTAGCAGTTAAAATATTAAATACAGGGTTAAATCACTAATTAATTTAATTACATAATGATTTATTGAAAAAACATAAATCCTTTGCATTAATTAATTTCATTCTCGGAGTTTGCTCACGGTCGGATTTATATGTGTTTAAAGTTATGGAAAGTACTTGAAATTTGAAATAAGTAGTTATGGTCCTTGAGTTTTAATTTTTTAATGAGTTGTGGCTGGTGGGATTGAAGATCTACTCCAGTATGAACCAAATTAAGGTTTTTGTTCCGTTCTGCTATAAGAGACATCAAAGGTTCTGTATTCGGTCACCCATCTATACCTAAAAAATATTTTTAGCAAAAAGGGAGCTGATTACAGAAAAGCACATCATATTTTTTGCTACTTAGCACAACACTTTTCATGAGAAATTAATCAGTTTTCTATGTCTTTGCTTCTTTTTCACCGATTTTGCATGGCTTTTCAAATAGTGGGAAAAATACGTGTCAACTGTCTAAAAAAATCTAACTTGAACTAGCCTAATATTAAATGATTATTTTTATTGAATATTCCTAGCATTAGAAATGATCAAGAAGTTGTTTAACTTTATTCCCCCATTAACAGACATTTGGCTCAAAATTGTAAACCTTTTATACATGTAAAAGAGATGCCTTTTTTACAACACTTAAAAGATATTTTATCATGCAGTTCAAAACTCATTGAAAGACAGATTACTTTTTAAAGACTTTTTCTGTACTTGCTTTCTCCGTCATAATTATCACACTTTGCTTCTAGTAGCCTGGTTAAATTTAGCCCAGTGAAACTTAACACACTTCCGCTTTTCAATTGTTGCCAGAAGCAATGAAAGCACTAGAAAGTATATAACTGAAGACTTATGTCAACAAATATCACAAAAAATGGTATTGTTGTATTGGACTGTGGGCTAAAAAAGTTCTGAATGAACATATTATTATCTATTCAGTAAATTACCGCCCATTAGCCAGGGCTAAAGCAAAAATACTTGAAATACACCGCCAGCTCAGTCATTTCCAGCCGAGGACTGCAGTTTCGTGCTTATTAGCACTCATCAGCCCGGCATAGGAAAGTGACTGAGCTGGAGATGGAAAACCTCTTATGGAAGCAAAGAGTGCACAACAAACTGGTAGCCAATATAGAATTAGCAGACCAGACGAGTGACCGAAGCAATGGTTCGGTTCAACTCGAAGATTGAACGCGAGGCAAGGTATATTCAGTAAATTACCGCCCATTATTCTAATGGGCGGTAATAATAAATATTCAATAAATAATAAATATTCAATAATAATAAATATTCAATTACCGCCCATTATTCTAATGGGCGGTAATTTACTGAATATACCTTGCCTCGCGTTCAATCTTCGAGTTGAACCGAACCATTGCTTCGGTCACTCGTCTGGTCTGCTAATTCTATATTGGCTACCAGTTTGTTTCGCACTCTTTGCTTCCTTAAGAGGTTTTCCATCTCCAGCTCAGTCACTTTCCTATGCCGGGCTGATGAGTGCTAATAAGCACGAAACTGCAGTCCTCGGCTGGAAATGACTGAGCTGGCGGTGTATTTCAAGTATATTATTATCTATTTTTCCAACAAGGTAATTTTTGACGAGACTCCTAGTAAGCTTTGAATGGCTTTAATAATTTTTCAAATTGACGCTTTAAAGGCAAATTTATCTTACGACTCCACATTCCATGTTGGGATATCTTTATGGGACAAGCTTTGATAAATGTTTTCTTTTTCTATTCTCAAAGTTGGCAAAGAACTTTTATGTATAGATATAGCTTTTTTTCTAAGTTAAATTTTATTCCTCTGAATTGTATACCATATTCAAATAAATATACACAAAACTTATTAGCCATTAAAACTCTTTCTTCACCGACACTGATTTCCAAAATATCATCCTCATATTCAAAGCAAGTTTTTAAGAATTTATTTTAACTTGATGCTAAAAGATGTTTATGTAACTTAAGCTTTTTAATTAATTTTGAATGTGCTATAGTTTTGTATATTATGTGAAGAAAAAAATATATTCAGGCTTTAGAACTGCTGTTCGAGTTTTGAAGTGTTTTAAGAGCTGCATTTGTGTATATAAAAGCCTTTTCGTTTTTGCAGATAGAACTGTTAAAATCTGGGACTTAGGCACTGGTAAAGAGATCCAAAGTCTTGGAGGTCATCCAAATTCTGTTGTTGCCGTCAGATATAGTGAATATTCACGTTTAGCGTTTAGTGTTTCTACTGCATACATTAAAGTGTGGGATGTGAGAGAAAATCCTTCGAAATGTGTGCGTACTCTCAGGTATGTTTGTATTTCCAAGACGTTCACAGATTGAAAACTTTTATCTTTAACTTTCCTTAATACAGTAACCCCCCATTACATAATTCATTCGGATATATCGTGCTTTTCTTCTGTCTCCTGAGGAAGTAAGGGTAGTAAAATTTTGCTTTGAATGTGAGCCTACTTATGTTGTATGTCTAAAGAAAATTAGTTTTCTATCCATTAATAAAAAGAGTGCTTTCAATTCATCTGAATTTGCTGAATTTAAAATTATTATTGTTAAATCTTTATTTCCCAAAAAAATTACTGAAATGTTTTTAAATACTTGTATATTTACATGAAATATACATCGCCAACTCAGTCAATTCCAGCCGAGGACTGCAGTTTCGTGCTTATTGGCAATCATCAGCCCGGCATAGGAAGTGACTGAGCTAGAGGTGGAAAACCTCTTAAGGAAGCCAAGAGTTGCAAACAAACTGGTAGCTAATATAGAATTAGCTCTGACCAGACGAGTGACCGAAGCCTCCTTTGATTCAACTCGAAGATTGCAGGCAAGGCCGGTATATTCAGTAAGTTACCACCTTAAAGCCAGGGGTAAGACAGAAATACATGAAATAATCGTCAGCTCAGTCAATTTAGTGTTGGGCTTTAGGGTTGGTAATTTACTGAATATACCATGCCTTGCCTACAATTTTCGAGTTGAGCCGAACCATGCTTCGGTCACTTGCCTGGTCAGCGCTAATTCTATATTAGCTACCATTTTGTTTGCCATTCTTGGCTTTCTTAAGAGGTTTTCCACCTCCAGCTCAGTCACTTCCTATGCCGGGCTGATGAGTGCTAATAAGTACAAAACTGCAGTCCTCGACTGGAATTGACTGAGCTGGCGATGAATTTCTGCCTTACCCCCCTGGATTTAGGGTGGTGACTTACTGAGTACTTATATACAGTTGGCTCTCTGTTTAACGACTTTCAAGGGACCACAAAAAATCATCCTTAAGTTGAAAGCGTCCTTAAATAGAATGCTTTTAACACTACAGTGGACCATCTGGAACCATGAAACACTGCAAATGGAGAAAGTCGTTAAATAGAGCGTGGTTAAACAGAGAGCCAACTGTATATTTTTGAAAAAGCAGCGACTGGAAAAGTTTTCTTTTTAATTATTTTAAAAGCCACTCAATGACAAACTAAAACACACTTGTTGTAGATGCACATATTAAACATTTGAATTATAAAACAATCGTTATTTTGATGACTTTAGTTATATCGCAGTTTTGGATATATTGCGGTTTCAGATATATTGCGCTTTTTTGTTGTGTCCCGACAAGCACAACATAACGAGGGGCTACTGTAGACTGTTATTGAAATTGAACATTTTTTTCCCATGGTCATAATTTCATAACATACCAGAAGTATATGTTTAATTCCAGGCCCCCTTATCACTGTGTTACTGACTTTCTAACTTCCTGTAAAAGGAATGAAACCCTTGCTTTAATTCTACGGCATATTATTTAATTTTGTTATTTTTTCTGTTCCTTCTTGTGCCTTGCACATAAAGTATTTAGTCTGTTTAGCCTACCACCAAACAACATTTTTAATTTAAGGTGTGTATTTTTAGTTTTTATAGTTCTAACTAATTTCTGGTGTACTGCCAGTTGATTCCCTGCCGGTGAGCTCCCCAGTATGGTTATTTAATTTCGTACTTTCCTATTTGCAAAGTATGCCCTGAAATTTTCAAAAACATTTTACAGTTTGTTTTGAAATGTCTTTCTTTATCTTATTGTGCTTTGCTCAAAAGTATTGCTACATTGTCACATCTTTAAGCTATTAATTTTTTCCTCAAACTTGGTATCATATTTAACTCACTTTATACTATTTAAGGTTTGTAGTAGTCATGATTGCATAATTGTAATTGATTGTAGTCAATGTTGTTGTTACATGATCATAATCACCATATTTAAATTCTGAATAACCATAGTTAAAGTCACTAAGTTTTGATATAATCGTAGTCGGTCAAATTATAATCAAATAGGGCTGCCACTTATAATGGGTGTGTGTTGATAAATCTTCATTATCTTTTTCAGTTCTTCTGGTGCTTCTAATGATGGAACTCCTACTTTGAACACTCAGTCCAGAACGTTACAAATGCCACAAGGTGAAAGCCAAGTCCATGATATAGCTCTCAACAGGTACGGCACTACGCTGTTTTCTGCAGCCAGCAATTTAGTTCGCATTTGGGATCTCAGAACGTGAGTATCATTTTTAGACTTCAACTCTTTTAACAGCTGAATATTGTTTCCAATTTGTATAGAAAATGCTAGAATGTGCTGGAAACTTTTAGACAATCTATTGTATGTATATAAATAGGGACTGTAGAGGAAGCTGCTGTACCCACGGACAAAATTTACTTTTCAATTTTTGCTGGTCTCTGGGAATAGATAATCGATCGGAAAAATTTTCTGGCAGAATCTACAACTAATCGTCTAATTTGGCAATTTTTGTCAGGTAAAAATCTTAACTTTCAACTTCAAAAAAAATTTTCTTAACCATCTTTTTTGTCCATGGGTACAACACCCCGTTCACCCCGCAGACAGGTGCCTTTGTACCCATGAATATATAAAAATATATATATATATATAAATAGGTCTGCAGAACTGAATTATACTCAATACATTTTCATAAGCCATTTTATATTGAAATAGTACTTCAAACATCCATTGAAAATAACTTTAAACAAAATATCCAACGAAATTAAACTTTGAAAATTTATTAAAGACTTTTCCCTTTTTTAAAATTTTTCTTAATAACATCAGTGAACTTTTTAGAAAAATTATTACTCTCAAGAGAGTTAATGATGTTATGATTAATTAATGTGTTTTTATTAAAAAAAATAGATTTATGATAATATTGCTCTCTAACGTACCCACATAATAACTTCTATTTATATGCAAATTGAAACCTTAAACAAAATTAACCCATTACGAAAAACTCAGTTTAGATTAAACCAACAAAAATCCAGAAAAGTCGACTTCAATGAAAACAGGTGGGATTGATGGTATGTAGATCCTACAACAGGTGGGGTTACTTCAACACTATATCTTCTAGCCCTACTTCAAATTCATCATCATTGTTGAAAACAAATTTCGGACGTTGATGACAAGGCACCATTTTGAGGTACTTCACTTTGTAAAAAGACTCAGGTGTGACAAGACCAAAAATTGCCTTCCGTGGGTACACATGGTTATGTGTCCTTGGGTACAAAGGTACGCCATTTTGGTTTTGCAAGCCAGGCACATCGACAGGACCACAGTTTTAAAACATTAAAAATCAGAAACGAAACCTTCAAGATATAGGGAATCATGATACCTATAACAAAAATTTAATAATACAACGACAGACGAAAGAAATTGCTCATGATTTTTTTTTTTACTTAGACCCTACTAAAACCAAAAAAATGTGATAGAATCTTAAATGTTTCTTTGATGGCGTTGAAACTTCCTAGGGTACTGGAGAAGGCTGTGACATACGTTGAAAACAGTTAGAATCTCTTTCGACGATACCCGGAATTTCCCGACCAACGTCTGTAGGTACAGCAGCTTCCCCTATCATTGGAGTCCTGTTGACAGTCAGCTGTGAGCTGGAGAACTTGTTTTAGCTCCAGTGGGGTAGCTAGGGTGGAGGGCAGGGAGCGGTCTGCCTCGGGGGGGGGGGGGGGCATATTTTTAGGTGCCGCCATTCAGCACCTTTGATGTGGGAAAAAATATATAAGTAAGGGAATCACACTTTAAATGTATTATGGGAGGAAAGAAAAAAAAAACCTTTGAACTGTAAGATTTTGTTGTGACTACAACTGTGCTTCTCAGTGTTCTATGTTAAAATATTTCCCTAGGGAGCCCCTGAACCTTCCTCATCCCCTTAATGTCCACTAAGACTTAAGTTGTAGGTTTCGAAAAATATTTGAGAAAAGACCCTGACTTCCTAGCGTCACCAAAAGCCAAAACTGACTTCAGTTTTGATGAAGATTGTGGAGAGAACTTCATCTCCCTAAATGTTACTCTTAACTGCGATTTTCGATGTAAATTTAGAATATTTCTCCGAGATAGGCGCCTAACATCCCCTTTTTTGAAAGAAGAATATGGATTAAATTAGTTTCCCTTTTCTTCCTCAAATGAAGTTTTCAATTTGTTCAATAATTTTCCATGGTTTAATGTATTGAATTCAATGAAATGGCCGCAATTAGAGGAACCGCCTCGGGTGGCAGAAACTGTAGCTACGCCACTGTTTAGCTCTGTTGTTTCAAAGCCTATGCTCTGTAATTGTTTCCTAGTTTTTTATGGTATTTGCATGTAAGTATGTGGATATCTTATTTGCATGTAAATACAGTTTGATTGACAATGTTTTATGCAGAGCTGCGGAGTTTCAGTTGCAAGCTCTAAAAGTCTCCAAGTTGCTAATTTTCCATCCTACTCCACAGCCCTGATGTTATTTTTTTATACCTAGAAATACAGTGGGGGGTCATTTTGACCCCCAAGAAGAAATCTGCACAGTTTCCCATGTAATGTTAAATATTTTTAAAAATTAGTTTAAAAAAAAAAAACATATTTATAATAAATGCAGTTTATTTAAAGAATACAGAGATTTTCAAGGATTTTCATATAATAAAATATTTAAAAAAAGTTTAAAATGCTCTTCAAAAAACCAGCGCTGTTTCAGTTGCATTTCAGAAGCTAGTGGCTTATGGTTCCTATCATGTACAAAAACATTATAAATGCTTCAGGTTCTTAAAATGATATGTTCTAAGAGACATTGAGTTTCTGCCCTATTTCAGCATCTGTAAATGTATTTGCAGTTCTTTTTTTTCTCAAGAGGGTCAGAATGACACTACCTGCAGTTTTAGTTGTAACCCTTTAGTTTGGGTTTAGAAGAATTAAAATTTTCTGGAAAACTTTTTTTATTATTACACAGCACGCTTTTTTAGGAAAAGTCAAGGTAGGATTAAGCTTTTTACGAAAATACAGAGGTGAAGTTAGCAAAAAAAGTATAATTGGGCCGGTTAAAATGACCCCTCCCGTAATTCTAGTGTTAACACTACTATTAGGTCTCAATTTACGCGACATTTCCGTGAAACGTAACCCCCACGTAAAACAATGGTCTACTGTACTCGACTTATACACATTGGACTGAGCTCAGCACTGAAAAAGAAGTTTCTAAAGGCCTGGGAGAACTTCATTTTCATGCAAAGCAGTTGGGCATCATCATCTAGGCTGGTTCTTGCTCTGTATTGATCATATTTGTAGTTTAGAGCATGCATTTTGTGAAACTTTTTGAGTATGTTATTACAAATACAAATGTGACGACCAGCAGCAGGCTCTTGGCCCAGCTAGGCTGGTCCTAGTCAATTTATTAGTCCCCATTGAAGATAAACGGCCCTCTTAAAGCTATCCACTCCCTTGCTCATTACCACCTCTTCCGGTAAGCTGTTCCAAGTGCCCACAACTCTACTAAAGTAGCAGTTTTTCCTTATTACCAGGTTAGCCCGAGATTTGAATAGCTTAAAGCAATGACCCCTCGTCCTGCTTTCCGTGCATAAATTTAATCCATTAACATCATTCATTTTGATAAATTTAAACAACTGAATCATGTCCCTTCTGATCCATTAAGCCTGTTGAGTGTTGAGTCTGGTATCATAATCTAAATCTGAAAGTCCCCTTACTAGTCTAGTTGCCCTTCTTTGAACCCTTTCCAATACACAAATCTTTTTCCTCAGATAAGGCAACCAAAACTGCACAGCATACTCCAAATGGGGTCTTACTAAACTTGTATATAAAGGCAGAAGAACCTTCTTAAATTTTTTTTGAAATAGATCTATTGATAAACCCAAGCATTCTGTTGGCTTATTAGTAATAATATCAGATTCTCAAACAGATTACTGTTTAAAATGCACTACATGTACAAAGTACAGGGCGATTCAAAAAGAAAAGTGCACCTTCTTAAAGCTGCCGATTTGGAAATATTTGACATATTGCTCTGTGTTGGAGTTTGAATGTAAGAAGGAGTTTTTAACTTTCTCTGCTGCTGCATCAATTACCCCCAGAATTAACTTTTAAATTATTGATGTTAAATATCAAAGTTATGTTCAGAATATTCATTCAAAATTCTAACTTTTTGATAATGCTACTTGTATTTACAGGTATTCGCCGGTTGGAAAGCTCAGTGGGAGTCTCCAGTCAGCAATTATGTGTTTAGCAGTTGACAACACAGAGTCCGACAATAATGTAGTTGTCACTGGATCAAAGGATCATTACATTAAGGTATTACCATCGATGATTTTTATCACTAATACTAAAGCGAAGGAGAATCTTTAAACAGTAGAATACTTTTATAACACCGATCTATATAACGCAATTCTCTATAAACCGCTCAACTTTTCAGAAGTAAACAATAGGTTTCGAAGTTCAAAACATCCCTTTGCTTTTCTTTGCAAACATAAAAATTGTTAACCTAATTCAATTTTGAAACTGTTTTTCATCTTTCCATTTTATTTCAAAGCTTTTAAATTTAAAATTAGTACTCATAGTAAGCAGAAAATACCAGATGGCTCTTGAAAATGCAGCTGTTATGCAAACCATGAAGCTAGCAGAAGTGCAGGATTTTGATCGTGAAACATATTTATTTGTGAATAACTAATTGTAATATTGGTGCTTTAACACTCATTGCAGATAAAACTCATTCTGAAGTGCTAATATAAAGATATATTCTGAATATTAGTTTCAAAATTTTGTGAAGTGATCTATATAATGTAAAAACCTACATAACCCAAAAGCTCTGGTCCCAAGGTGTGCATTATAACAGTCTTCTACTGTACTAAAATTTGAAATGAAAATTTTGAAAATTTGATGAAATATGAACATTTGAAGGAATTAATTTCTCACTGTTCAGTCGAGAAAGATAGCAATTTATATCTCTCAAAATTACCTTGCCAAATAGATTTGGCATCTTTAAAAAAAATTCAGTTGAGTATTACAAAAACAAAAAAATGGTAGCCTATAGAACTGCATTTAACATATTCTCCAGTAAGGAATGAATCATATCGTTCGCAAATTTGCTACACTATGACCTGCAATCATTCGGTGTGAGTCATGATAAAAGCAGATGATTTGTAAACAGTCCCTAATCATTTAGTAATTATCCGAGAATAATTGAAATGCAATGCTGCTCATGCTGGTCCTGCAAATGCAAGGGTGATATGCATTTGTGGGACCAGCATGATTTCTGTTGAGAGATGGCAGCTGAAGCCAGAGGCGTAGCTAGATCCGACTTTCGGGGGGGGGGGGTTACTTCTTTTATATATATATATATATATATATATATATATATATATATATATATATATATATATATATATATATAACTTTTCTTTAGCATTAAAAAAAAGTAAGAGGGAGGTGAACCTAACATACTTTGGAATGGGGTGCCCCAAGTCCAATACTTTTGTCAAACAAAACAAAAGCAAAGAATTTTTTTTTAAAATAATTATATGGAAAATTCAACTTTTTTTTCTTTTCCCTCCATTTAATTTAATGTGAAATTTTCTAGCATCCTCTTGTCAAAAGCAGTCTATCCAAATCAGGGGGAAATCAAATATCTGCTACATATATGTGGATTTAACAAATCAATATCATTTTTAAGGCAAAGTTTCAAATTTCATTCAATTACTCAATTATGAAAAAATTGTCGCAGCAGAGGGAGGAGTCTTTATGCTTAAGGGTCACTCATGGAGCAGATTTTCAATAGCATTGGAGGGGGGGGAGCAAAGTGAAATTTTGACCTTTGTTACTCAGAAAAAAGTCGTTTTAATTTTCTTCTTTTTCTTCTTTCTTTCTCTTCTCTTTTCTTTTTCTCTTCTTTTGAGACAAACGTTTCGGGGGGGGGTGTCCCCAAACCCCCCCCCCCTTTAGCTACACCCCTGGCTGAAGCATACTTGTTCAAAAAGGAGATCAAAGGTTTCCTTGAACCGTTTTTGACTGTGCACTTGTTCTATGTCCTAGTTCAGCTTGCATGTTTCGTTTTCAGGGTTCTGAGGCTCAGGTCAGTCTCACTCCTGTACTGTACATAATTTATGTTATTTGCATCAAAATTATTATGATTCCTTTCCTCAGGTTTTTGAAGTAAAAGAAGGAACTGGCGAGTTGATTAATAACAAAAGTTTGAAGCCTCCTCACTACGATGGAATCCAGTCGCTAGCCATCAATGGGAATTTCTTGTTTTCTGGTTCTCGAGACATGTGCATCAAAAAATGGAACCTCAAATCTGGAAAACATATTCAGGTGTGAACATTATTTTGTTCCTATTATAATTTTTTTTTACAGCTGAAGTATTACAAATCTGCTGTTTGATGCAAAAGTTTCGCCGGTCTGACCATCTGCTTGAAATTACTCGAAAGGGCAAAACTTCATTTTGTTTTCAATTTTAAATGCGCCCACGGAAAGAGGCTCCACGTGAAAGAATGAATGCTATATTGGGGGATCACAGTAGGTCTGCAAAAGGTTGTGCCTCTAACGCAGCCCTATTAAAAAGAAAAGGAGAAGAGAAAGAAAAAAAATTCATTTCTCATCACAACTGGACGGTAGGGTGGTTCAAAAACACTTTTTTTTTTTCAGCTAGAGTCCAGGACACCCCCCCCCCCCTTGTTTTTTTTTTTTTTTTATTTACTGATAATATTATGTTATAAAAGTTTTAGCTTCTTACTCAAATTCTAAAAGGGTGCTTAGTGACGGAGAAGAGGAAGAAAAAAAATTCATTTCTCATCACAACTTGGGTGGTTCAAAAACACCTTTTTTTTTCAGCTAGAGTCCAGGACACCCCTCCCCCCCCCTTGTTTTTTTTTTTTCATTTACTGATAATATTATGTTATAAAAGTTTTAGCTTCTTACTCAAATTTTAAAAGGGTGCTTAGTTTAAAAAGGTTACTTCATTTAACATTTTCTGTAGCATAGAAAATGATGAAAATTTAAGAACATTCAACTTTCCCAGTTATTTTTTTTTTTTTGTAAATAATGGATTTGTTTCCAAAATTTGAAAAGAAAAAAAATCTGAAAGAACATGCTTAAAATCATAGGATGTGACCATTTTTTAAATAATTTGATCAAGTTTAATATTTTTAAAAAATTGGTGCGCTTTCATGTTTGCGCTTCTGTCGTGTGACATCACAAGTGATGAAATGCCAATCAGTTTTGCCAATCACAGAGCAAAGAATTTAATTCACATCTTTACTCACGTGTATTGGCAACGATAGGGTTGATAGCAAGCGTAGAGCGCAATATTTAATTTGCTTCTTGATTATCATGACATGGAAACATGGTTGAAAGATGCGCCAAATTGCATCATTTGTGACGTCATAAAGACCACACCTTGTTTTCAAAATCAGACATTTAAAAAAATTTATTGAAAAATAACTGTTGTGGGGAAAATGAAAGTATTTTCTGGGTTCATGTTATTTTTTTTTACTTATTCTATCAATTTCAATGACTAAAAGTAGTACTTTTGACTGAAGGGAACCACCCCATTACTTTATTGCTGTGTATATGCATGTTATTAGTGTATATTATAATATGCAGCATTGTTTTTACAGTTCAATGTATTTTTTTAACCTCCCTCCCCATATATACGAAGTTTGGGGGAAGGGGTTGAGCACCATCTTTCAGTTGAAATAGGAAGCTAAAATTCTTCCAGTATATTACTCTCTACAAGTGTAAAAATATTGAGGGGTGTCCTGGTATCTAGGAAAAACTTTTTTTTACATGTATTTTTGAACCACCGTACTGGACAGCCATGTAACAACTACATTACAGAGAAATAATATTTAATGCACGCAATCACTTGCCTGAAACATATGACATGATAAAATTATTTGAAAAAAAAAAAAAAAAAAAACTACAAAACAGGAAAACCACCAAGACACTCATAACCACTGAAGAAATGCAGCAGCTCTTTAGTATGAAAAAAATAATGTTTTTTAATTATTTAAACGGATCTTTAAGTGACTTTATTGATACATTTTGCTCTCTAAAATGCATTTATTGGTTATAACGCTAGAAATGATTACTGGAAAATTTGTTTAGGTGTTTCAAGGGATGATTGTTTTGTATTTTTAGACTACAGAACTTTGTTGAAAAATCTAGAATAATAACAAAAGATACATGAAGTCTTCTATTTTGTTTGCTAAAATAATTTGCTTGCATTATTTGTGGAGCAAGTAATTTAGCAGCAGTGGTAAGTAGCCTAACCACAAAAAATATGGTTTTTTGCAATCGACCAAGTTAAGGCGATTCCATCTGAACGACTCTAGCAGGGGAGAAGGTAAAAAAGTGATGGGATTCTCTATGCATGCATTTTATAATGTCACTAGGGCTTTACTAATTTATTGCATTCTCTAAGATAAAATGAGGGAAAACAAAAATAACTTCGATGGAAACAACAAAAAGAAAATAAAATGTTTTTATTTAGTCCAGAAATGTAAAAGCAAAATGGTAAGATCAAAATTATGTTGTGAAAAATAGATCAATGAATTTTTGTTGTGAAAGAACTGATCAAATGTAGTTTAGATTCAGGGGCGCCGACTTGCAAAAATCATTGGGGGGGCTGGCCCAGTCATCACCGGGGGTTTAGGGGGTTATGTAATCCCATGGAGGTCCCCCCCCCCAAATAAAGGTCGATTGTTGTGCCTTGAAAATGCCAATTTACATATTTTCTGGTGTGTATAATTTAAAAAACAAACAGTATGTGACATGGCGTTTTCAAAGTAAAACAATCCAAAAATTGGTATACAAATTTTTCTGGTTTAACTAGATCATGTCACTTGTCTTAGTAAGAGACATTTTTTTGTTCTATTATATGGGGAGTCATGCAGTGCCGTAGCTAGGCATGGAAAAGGTAGGGCGCTTGACTTGCATTGAAGGGCACTGCCAGAGACGCCGACTTAAAAAATATCGGGGGAATGGGGGCATGCCGCAGGAAATTTTCTAAATTTGAGATGAAAAATAGTGAGTTTTAAAGTTTTTTTAAAATCATATAATCAACATTAGAACCTCGAAAACTCGACAAGCCCGACACATATTTTTTGGCTTTGAAAAACGGAGGAGATAAATACAAACACACACAGTATTTTTGTAAAAAGGAAATTTAATTTACGCATGCGTTTTAAGACCAGTTGTTTTTACATTAGTGATATCGGCTAACATATTCAAGTGTAAACGCAGTCTCTCAATGTCTAGGTCATTTTTGAAAAACTCAGTTGATTTTTCAAAATGTTCTCTTCTCTTTCACTTCTGTTTAATAAAAGCAAGCACTCTTGTTCAACTGCAATGACCTGTGTGCGTCCAGTTGATGTAAATCGCCCAATAATGCAAAATTGCACCATTTTACAAACCTCAATGTATATTGTCTTGTAGTACAGTCAACTCCCGTCTTACGCGAGGGATGCATTCCAAGACCTCTCGCGTAGGTCGAATTTTCGCGCCGCAGCGCTGCCCACCGGCAACAGACTTGACCCGTAAGTTCGCGCACTGGGACTAATTTTTACAGTACTCGCAGCACTGTAACACTATCATCATTCGCACCACTCGTTTTCAGTTAACCTGCTTACACAACCGTAATGATTATTTCTTTTAACTCATTACTGAATATATTTTACAAGGTAAACTATCTTCAAACAAGGAAAATAAAAGATAAATTTATGAGTTTAGAAAGCATAATGTAACTTATAATTTTCTTGATTTATTGGGGGGGCTCTGCCCCTCAAAAATATTTTTGAGGGGGCTCGGGCCCCCTCAAGCCCCATGGAGTCGGCGCCACTGTTTAGATTAGAAAAGTTATTTCCAAGAACCATTTTTTTTTTTTTTTTGCAAAACAGCATCTGAAGAATTGGAGACAAAAGCGCACATCTGTAATGAACAAACTACCACACCTGTAAACTAATAGATGCGTCCACATGGGCGGATTTATGGGGGGGCAGGGGGGGAAATGCCCCCCCCCCCCAGTTCTGGGAGGACTTTATATAGTAACAACACATCTTCTAAAAAATAAAAAAAATCATTATTTTTACGTTTTTGAATAGTTCAGAAGAGCATGGGTTGATTTATAAAGGGGGGGGCAAAGGGGACAATGCCCCCCAGTTTTGGGAGGAGTTATATAGTAACAACTTATCTTCCAAAATCTTATAACAAAAAAAAATCATGATTTTTTTTTTTTTTTTTTTTTGAATAGGAAATTAAAGTTTATTTTTTCTTTTAAACTTAAAATAGCCGTTTCTTACAAAGTTTGAACAATACTGTACAACTGTATAATCTACTACTCAATTTCAGAGACTGGAAAGTGCAAATTATTGATAGGTTCTAAAATCCCTGAAAAGAATTACCACAGTATAACCTACCAGGGCTCTTGAGCCAAAAACCCAATCTAACTAACCAAACCTTGAAAGTAATTAGACAAGTCTTTGAAACTCCTAAGTAAAGTGTGCTCCAATTTTATTTCTTATCAAGTGTATAAATTAAGAACTGTTCAGTATGTTACTCTCTTAATACCTATTCTCAAAATCTGTGCACCATTTCTTTTAAAGTATTAACTTGCATCACAAAGCACTTTTAAAGCGTAAAACTTAAAAAAAAAATATATATATATATATATATTTGCCTATTATTTCCAATTAACCCTTTTAAGACTTCAAAATGCAGAATTTTATATCCATTTTAGATAATTTTCTCCGGGGGAGTATAACCCCCGGGCCCCCTGAAACTGGAGATATTCTATATCCCACTTAAAAGGGAGCACTGCATTACTCTCTTAATACCAGCCCCCTCTCTTTTAAGGTCAATTTAAAAAGGACAGCATGATTACACACAGTAATGAAAACGACACATAAAACAGTAAAGAATGACTTTTGCATCACAGAAAACAGACAAAAACATGGGAGAGGGGGGGAGGGCAATTAAAAATGTTGCTCCAAAAAAAAATCCTGTCCCCCCAGGAACTCAGTCCTAAATCCGCCTATGTGCGTCCATTTCCAGCTATAAACCGGATGTTTTCCTTTCTATACTATCAGTGATCAGACTGTATTTGTTGTTTTTGATTATATTATCTGCATCAAATTACGGATTTGAATTTAGATCATATTACGGAGTGGGCTGATAAATGGGGCATGGCTGTTAATGTTGGGAAATGTCGAGTGCTACATTTAGGGCATGGAAATAAGTGTACAAGTTATTATTTGCAAGGTTCAGTCATGGGTCAGGCAGAAAAAGTTACTGATCTGGGGATCTTAATAAGTCAGGATTTAAAGTTCAGCCAACAGTGTAGCACAGCTAGTAACAAAGCCAATAAGATGCTTGGATTTATCAATAGATCTATTTCAAACAAATCTAAAGAAGTTCTTCTGCCCTTATATAGAAGTTTGGTAAGACCTTATTTGAAGTATGCTGTTCAGTTTTGGTCTCCTTATCTTAAGAAAGATATTAATGTATTGGAAAGAGTTCAAAGGCGGGCTACAAGGCTAAAAATGTACAGTCTTGAGCAAAGAAGAGACTGAGGGGACATGAATTCAGTTGTTTAAATTTATTAAAATGAAAGATGTTACGGGGCTGAAGTTTAGCACTGAAAACAGGAGAAGGGGTCATTATTTTAGGCTATTTAAATCTCAGGCTAGCATGGATATTAGGAAAAATTATTATTATAGCAGGGTAGTGGAACCATGGAACAGCTTACCGGAAGAGGTGGTAATGAGCACGGGAGTTGATAGTTTTAAGAGGGCCATTGATCTTCACTGGGGATTGTAAATAGACTAGGACCAGTCTAGCTGGGCCCAGAGCCTGTTGTTGGTCGTCACTTTTGTATTTGTGTTAAATGTGGCAGATGTACGACATCGTGTACAATTGACAACCATGCGATCTTTCTGAATAAGAAGTGAAACAGAATGGCCGATGCTTTGAGCTCTTTCTCTCTTTGTGCGAGCAAAGGAGACTTTGGGAGGGGTCTCCTCTTATGATGTCTCCCTTTCCTTTGTTAAGAGTGGAATGAACATCGAATCTTTTGTCAGATTTCGGCTCAACAGATGTGAGAAAGCGGGTGGCACAGAATAGGGTGATTCAAAAAGAATAGTGAGGTTTCATGAAACTACCAATTTGGGAGTTTTAGATCTATTGCTCTCTAGTCGAGCTTAAAAGCAAGGGCAAGTTGTAAAGTTTACGTTGGCTACCGCTAGATGTTTCTGCCTGTTATGTGTTTCACCTGTTATTCATTATTCAGTTGGATAAAATGGTGATCAAAAGGGATATGATTTAGCACCTTATAATTGGCCACACTAGATTATCGAACATAACATTATGTGATTTTTTCCTTGAAGGGATGTGTAAAGAATACTGTTTCTACAACCCCTTACCTACTAAGCTTGATGAACTGAAAAAATGGATCACTGCAGCAATTATTTCTGTGACTGCGAACATGCTGCAACAATATGTCAGGAGTTTAAGTACAGGTGTGGTACCGTATTTTCCTGCGTATAATCCGCGGATTATCTGCTAAAAAAGGCAAAGTTTATGAGGTGCAGATTGTCTGTGATTTTTTTCCCTTAACACCAACGCATTGAACCTCAATATTTACACAGAGAAGATAACACACACCGATATAGACCGTACGCCGACTGAATGTTGTTTATTTTACGAAGCATGCATGTTCTTCTTCGCTGCCTGCCTGTATGTTGGTTATTTTACGTTGCTTGAATGTTCCTCTTGACGATTCAGGTCATGTAAAATAAGCAAGATTACAGTGAAATAGGTATCCATTTGCACAAGATTAGACCGTTTGCTCCTTTGTCTTGACTCTTTGTTTTTCAAATATTGACGAACTATAATCAAGATTTCAGGAAGAAATCATTATATTTCATATTAATTTTGATTATACCTTCAAAGTATTAAAAACCTTTTCACGTTTTTAGTTTAGTTGCTCAAATGCTATGTTAAATTCAAACCTTATTTTTTTACATCGTATTATACGCCGCCGTGGATTATACAAAGCTTTTTTTTTCTTCGGGCTGATTTTAGGACCTACGGATTATACGTAGGAAAATACGGTATTGTTCAGGCACCAGGAGTTAGCACGTACGATTTCTTGATGATTATTTAAGCATAGTGATGTAAAATACCTGGGTATTTATTTTTAGGGGTAAATACCCAGGGTATATACCCGGGTAAATACCCAAAATGGGTATTTACCCGGGTATTTATTTCAGAAATTTATATTCGACTAAAATACTTTTCTGTCTATTCCACTATGTATATATATAACCAACCATATACAAAACAATAAATTTTTGCCCAAAAATTGTACTTTTATCACATATTTAAAGAATTATTGTGTGAAACAACTTAGCAATCTAATATGATATTCACATTAAATGTGTTGGATATACCTAATCAATGTTGATAGCCAAATTTCAGATATAAAAAGCCATTCTACAAAAAGTAAAAAGCTTAACTGGTTACAAAAAAAAAAGCAAACATCAATTTTTTTAAGGTCCTTGTCTTTCATAACCCAGTTATATGTCCCTGCATGGCATGAGCACTTAAAATTCACAAAGCCACTTCTACTATTACACTGGTTCCACGTAAATTTCTCCACCATAACAAAATATTCATACTGCCTAATCCTTCCCACAATATTTTCCTTCCCCATATCCCAGTCTTTTTCCTATAATGAACAAGTTCAGTCTTCAGTTGAACACTATCTAATTTCATATGCTTCACAACTTGATAGATAAACGTTAAACCATTGGGCAGATCAGGTGGTTTCAGATCCCCGCCTTGCATCACTGGATCCAAAATATCTGCAGCACGATGAATTGGACCAAAGCCAAATTCTTTCCTTTCTTTAAACTTATTCAAAATTTCTCTTTCTTCAAGTGCTACATTTAGGGCATGGAAATAAGTGTACAAGTTATTATTTGCAAGGTTCAGTCATTAGTCAGGCAGACAAAGTTACTGATCTGGGGGTCCTAATAAGTCAGGATTTAAAGTTTAGCCAACAGTGCAGCATTGCTAGCAACAAAGCCAATAAGATGCTTGGGTTTATCAATAGATCTATTTCAAACAAATCTAAAGAAGTTCTTCTGCCCTTATATAGAAGTTTGGTAAGACCTTATTTGAAGTATGCTGTTCAGTTTTGGTCTCCTTATCTTAAGAAAGACATTAATGTATTGGAAAGGGTTCAAAGGCGGGCTACAAGGCTAATAAGTGGACTTTCCCACTTAGATTATGATTCCAGGCTTAGAAGGCTAAAAATGTACAGTCTTGAGCAAAGAAGAGACCGAGGGGACATGATTCAGCTGTTTAAATTTATTAAAACGAAAGATGTTACGAGGCTCAAGTTTAGCACTGAAAACAGGACAAGGGGTCATTGTTTTAAACTATTTAAATCTCAGGCTAACATGGATACTAGGAAAAATTATTATTTTAGCAGAGTAGTGGAACCTTGGAACAGCTTACCGGAAGAGGTGGTAATGAGCAAGGGAGTAGACAGTTTTAAGAGGGGGCCATTGATCTTCACTGGGGATTGTAAATTGACTAGGAACAGCCTAGCTGGGCCCAGAGCCTGTTGCTGGTCGTCACTTTTGTATTTGTATTTATTTGTATTTTTTTGAAAAGGGGACATGGGAAGCTGTTCCAGTAATGTAATCTGTAATTTGTTGAACTGCCTATAGACCAAATGTATTTGCAGATCATTTATTTAACTCAAGAGATAAAATCAACTTCACCATTGGTTCTAAAATATGAACCATTTTATCAACATGAAGCCAAAAAACTTCATCTTCTAGGAGCCTTTTCTTAAATTCACTGGACAACTGTGATTCACTGACTGTTGGAGTTTGAAGTACAAACTTGTTAGCTTTTAAGCTTTGGAAACAGTACAAATAACTGCCCCATCTAGATTTTCACTGGAAGTTTTAAAAAAGTAGCAGATTTCGCCACCTCTTGGTTTTGAATTTTGACGAACATTGCTTGTAATACACAGCTTTGTTTTATCGTTTTCACAATTTCAATTGTATGCAACAGAAAAAGTGATTTACACTGGAAATTTTTTTTTCTTGCTTATTAATGTGAAAACTGTTTTATAATTGCCACATTATCACTTAAACAGCAATTAAATAAATAACATCATAGTCTTAATAACTTCTCAGTTTATTCTTCCAAACATCCCTCATGCATTTTTTTTTTTTCATTTTGGATATGACTAACCTAAATTGTGACTTTGAAATCCTGAAGTTCATCATTGAATTGCTTATACTTCTCCAATTATGGCATTGAAAAGAAAGATTCTTTGGTTCACGGTGTGTTTCTTTCATAATTTCATCAAGTCTTTCAATAAAAAATATCATAAACTGTGTAATACATATGTATGTATCAGTTTTACCAATTATTTCATATTTAGATTTTTTTTTAAAAAAAACCCCATTCACTTTTTGTATTTTTTTTTGTAAAATACCCAGTTTTGGGGTATTTACCCAGGCCTTGGGTAAATACCCAAAAAATATTTACCTACCCGCTGGGTATTTACCCGATCCACATCACTATTTAAGCATGTACAAAAAAAAATCCTTTTACCATTTTTTTACTCTAAGAAATATATATGTTTCCAGCCCCTTCATTCTTTTTGAATAAACTTGTGTATTGACATTAGAGACGTACCGAGTAGCACTTTGGCCGAGTACCGAGTACTCGGCCTTTCACTACTTGGCCGAGTTAATAAGTACCAATTATGTTTTAAGAAGAACCACCGACACACATGTGATGAATTTTGAACTTATTGGAATAGTAGTATAAACCTCCTTGTCCATATAATAGTTTTTAAAACTAAATTCCTGCTGAAATTTAATTACGCATTATATAAACAATTTCGTTTGTGTCAAAAATTTTACAAAAAAATTATTTTTAAAATTCAAAATAAATAAATAAAAGGTATGATTAATCAAGTTGGAATTAAAACAAATTACAGTGAAATCCCTCTAATGCAGACACTAACAGGACAATTTTTTTTTGTCCACAATAGAGAGGTGTCCGCAGGACAGGGGTTTAATAATGTTATTTGCATTGGAACTGGGGAATTAAAAACTGTCCGCATAAGAGGGGTGCTCATTAGGAGGGGTTTCACTGTATACCAATCAATTATAGTTCTAGTCCGCCAAACATAAATAATTTTTAAAAGCAGATAAAACAAATGTGCAGGAACACTGCAGACACGTGTTTCTGACCCCCCGGTACAAGGAACGTCTTTTTCAGTGCATAACATGTGAGCTAAAGAATGTAAAGACATACGACAAAAAAATCCGAGTTTTGTCTTTAAATCCACGAGCTCCCATTTTGTGCATTGAAAAAGAAATTCCTTGTAACACCAAATACGTGTCTGCAGTGTTCCTGCACTGTGCTTTTAACGTTGTTTTATTTCCTTTTATTTTTTAAGCAAAGGTAATTTATATTTTTTATCACTAATTTTTGTTTGTAGCAAAAATCAATTTTTAATATAAAAATTCCATATTTTCTATACATACCTTTTTTGCATAATTTTTAATAAATAAGTTTTATTAACTTTAGGGACATTAAAATAAAGATTTATTCCACAAACTTCATTATTCTCAAAATTTAAATTTGACTTATAAATTTAAACTGTAAATGATTGCAGAATATAATGCTTGCTCTTTTTTTTTTATAAATTTTAGTATCTGTCTTGGACAATATTCAATTTTTTGCAACTACTCGGTATTGGCCGAGTACCGAGTACTCGGCAAATTGGCCGAGTAAGCCGAGTACCGAGTAGTTACCGAGTACTCGGTACGTCTCTAATTGACATTAATCTTGCACTCTTTTTCTTTCCAGTCCCTGAACCAAGCACACAAAGATTGGGTTCTTTCTCTGAGCTTCCTCCCAAACAAAGATGTGTTGATGAGTGGATGCCGAGGTGGCTTTTTGAAATTGTGGGCTTCCGCTTCTACGCAGCTGATTGGGGAAATAAAAGCCCATAGTGCCCCAATTAATGCTATATCCACCAATAGTTCGTGTGTTTTTACGGGTTCCAGGTTTGTATACTAATTTTACTTTTAAATCCCCCCCCTCCCCCCTCATTCTTATGTAGTTACTCACAGAACATGGGACTCGTGAATATCTCCCTGAAATAGCAAAGCTAAAACAGATCTAGCAATTACATGCAATCTACTTACCTATATATGTATGTAAATATATATTAGGGTGCGTCTTATTTTTAAAGGTGTTATTTTTTCATGAGGCACCCTCTCATTTTGTTCCTGTGGATGAAAAAAAAATTCTCATATCTGAAAAATAAAAATTGAATAATATTTAGAGGGTGCTACCACTGCTGCAAAATTTGCCAAACCTCTCTCTTTTTATTTATTTTTTTAATTTATTTATTTAGTCTGGATAACAAGTTGCAATCAGTGAAAAGTTTGTATTGTCACAAAGAGAAAAATTACAACATTGCTGAATGTAAAAGACCGAAAGTGTAAACCTGTGATATAAATGGCGTTACCGAACTTTCGGTTGTTTTTTTGACATTATTACATAAAATGACAACCACCATGAAATGCTTATTATTTTCTTGTATATATTAGAAATAGGTATTTGTGTTATGTTAAACCCAACCAACCTAATTTCATGTTGATTAAAAATGTAACAAGATATATTGGGGAGTTGATTTTTACACCATTTTGTTCACAATGAATTTAATTTTAATCACTGGTAAGCACCCCCTAAATTATGATCAAATTCTATGAAACTTTTATGTGTGTATTTTTTCATCAAAAGGAAACAATTAAAGGGGTGCCCTATAAAAAATTCAAAATTTTTTCAAAAAGTGCATTATAAGACACACCCTAATATATATGCAGTAAGCGCCGCTTAATATGATCACTTTGGGACAAATACAATTTGATAATAACTGACTGATAACAATAACCAAAAAGAATCCAGGAAACAGTTTTTTTTTTTTTTTCAATTAAGAAGATTTTATTTTTGCAACCGTAAATTTAAATTACAACGACTCGGCTAAACACGATTATGAATTACTAAATTAGCAGAACGCAAATATTTTAATCATAAAAGGGAAACCTAAAATATGCAATTTTGAAACACATGGCAATAGGTGATATAAAATATATATGACCGTTTGCTCGTGCATCCTCTTCCCTTACATTTGTAGACCACAGTTTCAAAGCAGATTCAATTACCAGCATGGTTTCATTTGTTTAAGTTTTTATTTAGCTTATCGCTTTGTTTTCAATCTCGTCTCTATTCTGTAGGAACTTACAAAGTAATGGCTGAGAAATTTTTAGCTCTGCTGCATTACTTTGACTCAGCATGGGTAAATTGTCGAAGTGCTTTAAAATGTTAATTTTCTCCCTGACATTTAAATCACGGCGCTCTTCCTTCCGGAACCTACATTAATTCTGAGTGAGAAGAGCTTACCACCAGCAACCATGCAAATTTAAAAACATTTTGAACAGTTTGAAAGTTTATGAAAACACGATAACAATAAACGAAGACACTGATTACAATATCCGACTTTTTAACACGTGTTAGTATACAAGTGTCTCTGGACTTCGTGATTCTGATAACATTGAGCGAATGATAACATTAACCGTGATCACATAAGGCGGCACCTACTGTATATATATATATATATATAATATGCCTTACCCCTGGCTAAGGGTTGGTAACTTACTGTTCAAGATCTAACAGTTGTTCAAAAGTAGCCTTAGGAAATGAATTCCAATTCAACCAACCTAAATCCTAAAACCAGCAGTTACATAGACCTTCTAAAACATCCAAATTTTATTTATTGAATGACTTAGTTTCCTGTTAGGTGGATTTTTTTTTAGTTTTAAATTAACTGTTTGTCTTATTTAATGGATTGCTTTGTTCAAAAATTACACAATAAATTTCAACATGTTTGACAAGCCACTTAGAGTATTTTTTTACCAGTTTGGTGAAAAATGTTTAAAATGAGCCGTGACATTCCTATAAGGAAAAGTACCACTCTTATCTGGGCTTTTGTGAGCTTTTATGGTTTGTTTACAAAAGTACAAATTCCTCTCCACTGTGAAATTTACCCTTTCACCTTCATACTATAATATTTGCAACATCATGAATTTGAAAAGAAACAAGCTGATGTGTGCATCGCATGACATCCTTTTACACCTATTTAATACTAACTAGCCTGCGTGCCCAGCGTTGCACGGGCTACTTAAAAAATGAAAGCGATGTCCAATTGATGTTTTTGTATTACTCTGACATCACTTTCTAAAGCGCTAAGAAGTAAATAAATACACGTAATGCAAGGTTTGTAAAACACCAGTAGAGCATATTTTTGTCAAAAATCTCTTTAACGTTAATCATAGTTATCAATGATACAAGTTATGAGTATTTTCAATTAGCACAAAAGATGAAAATATATGCATTATCAACTATGATCTGTTCACACGTTAAAATGAATTACGTCTGATAGACTATATCTGAAATATTTATGTACAATTACAATCAGCTTTTTACATAAAATGACACACACATTTTGATTGATTTTGTGAAACTAAAGCACCAAGACTAAATAAATACCAATAAGCATTAATTAAATACCAAGTCATCAGATTCCAAGATAGCTTTAGTTAAAATCCTTAAAAACAATTTTTTTGTTCAACTCTGTTTCACTTAAAGAAATCCAAACAATCTTAATTTAACATGTTCTTTTAACGATACAAACTGTATTTCAAAAATAGAAACAGGAAGGAAAAAGAAAGTTATTGCAATTCGAAAACTCACCCATGTGACGGGAAAAAGTTCAACAAAATAAACATAATTAGTCGCACATCCTAAATGTATCAAAATATGAGGCCGGTGAATGATAAACTTGCACTACAATCAATAAACATAGCTAAAGAAACAACTTTTATATGAGGAAAAGAGTTAAGAACGTTGAATGTAAAAAATAAAAAAAAGGACAGACGATAAAATAAAGGCTATATCCGAATAGAGCAACCAATTTTAAACTAATTTGAAATGAAATTCTGGATGGAAACGTTGTTTTAAGATTTGGACAGCAGCCAAAAAAATCTCTTTTAAAACAATTATTAGAATTTTATTTGCTCATACGCAAAATGGCAACAGGAAAGAAATAAAAATTCCTGAATAACGTTATGTTAATTAACGTTTTAATTAATATCTCCGCTAATTAAAGTCGCACAATTACGAGATTGGTCCTATTGTTTTCTTTGGAAAATTTCGAATTGATCGGTATCTTGTTCGACTCTCGATTCGCGGCGGTTCTCGAGGAGATCGATCTTCAGACAGACAGACAGACGGACGCGAACAGATTTTAATATTATAGTGGATAGTGCCTTGTAATAAGCAAGGAAACACTTCAAAAATTATACAAAAAAGTAAATATAAACTGTCCAAGTTTTTTTTTTTCAGTCACAAATGTTCGATGTGTGCACCTTTCATAACGTTTTGTAAAAATTAATTTTTCCAATATTGGCAATTTTAATGTGATTCAATGGTTTACTTTCTAAATATCGTGGCCAAAATGAAACCAGATAAAAAAGAAACGCCAAAATTTGTCGCCTTGGCGACCAAAAGACTGGCGATATATCACCAAGTGTTTGCCAAATTATAACACCACTTAAGTTTGCATTGAAATTAACAATGATTTCACCCCAAAAAGGTGTAAAAGACCCCGCCTTTGGAGCATCCGAATGCAACCAAAAATGGTGGTGCACAACTAGACACCACTAGGAGTGTACATACCAAATTTCAACTTTCTAGGACATACCGTTCTTGAGTTATGCGACATACATACGCACATACATACTTAAATGAGAAAACTCGTAATTAACTCGAGGATCGTCAAATAGGATATTTCGGGTGTCTACGTTCTTAGCCACTTATTCACATGTGGTCGGGTTGGAAAAAGCTCAACATTCATTCGGGGGTGAGCAAAATGGAAATTAAGTTTGATTTTTGAATGAAAATTGTTTTGCGAATACAATACTTCCTTTTTTATAAAAGGAAGTAAAAAAGAGTTAAGAATTCAGATTTCAGAAGTTTTTTTTTTTTTTTTTTTGAATAGCTTATTTTAAGAATTAAAACTTTTGTTTTTTCCCTAGGTTTCTGTTGAAGTATTTGTAGTGTAAATTTACATATCACATTAATTCATTTTATATTGACCTTTAAAGTTTTTCCTGCATTTAACAATGCAATAATGCATGTGTATGATCAACCGTACTGTGATAATTTTTGATTCACATAGAGTTCTGCTTTCTTTTTCTTTTTTTCTAACTTGAAGTATCATCCCTGGCTATGTTTGATTTTCTTCGCTTTATCAGAAAATTAGTAACCTCTCTACCTCTAACAAAATAATATTAACAGTAAATTCATGCATTATTCTTTTCTGTCATCTGCTTAAAAACATAAGAACCTCATTTTAAGCTTTATATTTTTGAAAAGACTGACCTCTTATGTTTTAAGAAGTTCTTCTGCCCTTATATAGAAGTCTGGTAAGACCTCATTTGGAGTATGCTGTTCAGTTTTGGTCTCCGTATCTTAATAAAGATATTAATGTATTGGAAAGGGTTCGAAGGCGGGCTATAAGGCTAATAAATAGACTTTCTTATTTAGACTAAGATTCCAGGCTTAGAATGTTAAAAATGTACGGTCTTGAGCAAAGAAGAGACCGAGGGGACATGATTCAGTTGTTTAAATTTATTAAAATGAAAGATGTTACGGGGCTGAAGTTTAGCACTGAAAACAGGACAAGGGGTCATTGTTTTAAGCTATTTAAATCTCAGGCTAACATGGATGTTAGGAAAAATTATCATTTTAGCAGGGTAGTGGAACATTGGAACAGCTTACCGGAGGTGGCTAATGAGCAAGGGAGTTGATAGTTTTAAGAGGGCCATTGATCTTCACTGGGGATTGATTGTAAATGGACTAGGACCAGCCTAGCTGGGCCCAGAGCCTGTTGCTGTTCGTCACTTTTGTATTTGTGTTTGTATTAACAACACTATAATGCATGTGTATGATCAACCTTATTGCGATAATTTTCGATTCACATAGAGTTCTGCTTTCCTTTTTTTTCTAATTTGAAGTATCATTCTTGGTTATGTTTGGTTTTTGTTTTATCAGCAAATTAATAACCTCTTTACTGCTAACAAAATAATATTAACAGTAAATTCATGCATTATTCTTTTCTGTCATCAGCTTAAAAACCTCATTTTAAGTTTTATACAGTAGAACCTCGCTTTACGCGGGGGTTACTTTCCACGGAAATGCCGCGTAAATCGAAACCTCGTAAATTGAGACCTAATACGAGTGTTAAAATAGGGGTTTGGTCCGGTATACTACAAAATACTTCATTCTAGTGATGACTGATTGTATAATTAGTTTAATGCGTAGTTATATCGACTTTTATTCACAACATGCATAAAGAAAACATTAATTTTGTGTCCTGTTTATAAAGAGGAGCTGGCTATGATAGTCTTTTGGCAGCCATTAAGAATTTTTCTCTATAATTCTTTGCAGAACGCATCCACGATCACTTCGCCATTTCCATGATAGAATCTTCCTTCACTAACAAATCAGAAAGATCATTTCTATTGTCTGGGAATGGCTCAAAATTTTCAATGTGAACGTTTTTGGCTGTTTGTCACCAATGTCCGTATCCTTGTTGGTTTTGGCCTCCTCTGTCACTCCTAAAAGCTATTCTTCCAGTGAGTTCTGAACTGTGTGAATTTAATAACTTTACTTCTGGAAAGAGCTCTGGAACCAATCGCATAAAATGTCTCCAGTGGCCCAAGCTCGATTATTAGCACGCCAAATGCAGTTGATTACGCGTAATCTGCAATCTTCAGGAGTTTGGATTTTGAAAGAGGGAAAAATGTTATCTGTTTGTATAAAGCATCCGCGTAAAACTGAAACTCATTCGCATAAAATAATATAAAGGTGTCAAATCTTGAACCGCGTATAGTCGAAACTGCGTAAAATAAACCTGCGTAAAACGAAGGTCTACTGTATTTTTGAAAAGACTGACCTCTTATGTTTTTTTAGCACAAATTTAGTTTTCGAAACTTTTGTATTAAGAAAGAATTTTCCTTGCATTTCATTTAAAATCCAAGGAAATTCTTAAAACAGAGTACTTTCAACTTCCTTTTATGTTATTCATACATTTACTTTTCTTTTCCAGTGACTGCACAGTGGGTATTTGGAGACTAAAAAACAACAATGATCTTTCCCCCGACAGCAATGGTTATGCTTTCCCGTGAACACATTCATGGTATATCCATAATACTATCATCTTACAATAGGAAAATCAACTCATTAAAATTAGACTAAAATTTTTGAAACATTATAATAGTATAACTTAAGCAAATTTAACGGAAAGCCAAAGATTAACTACCGTGTTTGTGAACTTAAGAGATCTCTAAGAAGAACAGGCCTGCTGTTGACTCTGTTAGCATTTTCCTCTTGTAATTTTATATTTTAGCATAAAACACATGTGCATTTACTTGTGTGTTTTATAAGTTATGGATTTTACATATTTTAATGTTATGTTAAGTGTTTTAACTGTTGTATGTAGCACATTTGTGTTCTTGTCCAAAATGTCATCAATTATTTATTCTGTACATAGTTTGTTAAATTTTGTGCAAAGCATTTATTTCACACTTTGTATTTTTAAAGTAATAAAATATTATCTAAGGAAAGTTTTTAATATCAAAAGGTTTCTCATCATTATCATAGTTTCTAAATCATTAAGTTAGCTATAATCCTGTATTTCTAATATTTATAAAATAAGTGCATTTTAAACTTTTATTTTTCTTTTCAACCATAAAGTACTTTCGAGTAAGCACACAAAAATTTAGTGGCATGTTCAGCAACTTGAAAAATAAGGAATCGCATGAACTGTATTGTTTTGAAAATACTGCAGGCTTTCATGATAGTTTTTTGAATTACATAAATGTAAATATTGAAGGTCATATTTTATGTTTTATTATACTGATATTTTATTTATTTTTTTAGTTTCAAAACAAACTAGATTTCTGTTAAGAGTGGTTTATTATGGTACCTAAATCAATATTTGTTTAGTAATGAAAATAGTAATTGTAGTTCTTATAGTGTTTAAAAAATTGATCAAGAAACTTCATTACAAAAATTGTTGAAATTCTTCCAAAGATTGTTTTTGTATTTAAAAAAGGGGGGGGGGGGGAATGCAAATTAATTTTGTTTTGTCTAAGATAATTGTTTTGATAAAGCTTTTATACAAATCTTTTTTTTTCCTGAGTTTTTTACTCACCTTCTCCATATTCTTTGTGTAGCTCTAGTCCAGATGCAAATTTCTACATTCCCATATTGTATATTTCATTTTTGTTTCTTTCTTTATATTTATACATAATTATTTCAGTTTTATATTCTTATCGGAGAAAGATGTTTTCCATGTAATTTTCAACTGGTATGCTATTTTACAGTTACAAAATCATTCAAATTACACTACATTCCGTATATTTAATGTTGCCATAGTAACAAAATGTAATGCCATCTTTAAAAATATTTATGTTCTTTCTCTACATTTACAAATTAGTTATCTGTAATCACTTTAAGTATGGAACTGTTCTTTCCAAATCTTATTATCTTTTTTTAATATTTGAACTCATATGGTTTATTGCAATTCATTGCAGCAAAATTACTAGAATTACATTCACTCCCGCTAAGAAATTGACTCAAACACTTATCACATTATTGACTCAAAAAAATAAATGATTTGTTCAGTGACATTTATTTATCTGCGTAATAAACATTTAAATGAATACACACATTAATAATGCAAAACAAATTTGTAGAAGTGTAACTTGAGTATATGTACAGTTAATGTATAAATCATATTATTGAGTCAAAAAATTTAATGATTTTAGTTAAACGGGAGATTCTCGAAAAAATGTCCTGTGCGCGTAAAGACAAGTTTTTTTTTTTCCTAGCTAACCAGAGCCTTCCAAAAATAATGCTGTTGGGGAATAATACATGCTTTAATATACTATCAAAGCATAACAGTTAATTCTATATTTGATTAATGGTTACTTGAATAAAATAAAAAAACTTAGCGTTACGCGCATGACCTTTTTTCGGGAATCACCCAAGTGACTTTTTATTTATCTGTAACCATTTAAATCAATACGCATCAATAATGCAAAACGAATCTTACAGAAATACAATTGAGTCTTTGTACAGTTTGTGTATAAGTCACATTATTGACTGAAAAAATTTTAGTTAAGTGACGTTTATTTTTCTGCATAGCGAACAGTTAAATGAATGCACATTAATAATGAATAACGAATCTTACAGAAGTGCAACTTAAGTCTTTGTACAGTTTGTGTTTGGAGTGAAATATGTTTACTTTTTTTTTTCTTCCCATCTTATATTACTGATATGTTTTCTTATAAATGAATTTCTCATGTTAGGTATGTATTTGTTCATGTAATCATAACTTCAAGTACTCAAAATTGATTTTGTAGAATCTTCATTTTGTCTTCTGATCTTTTGGTTCTTAAAAAAAAAAGTCTTAAATTTATGTGCCAAGAAATAAGTATTAACTATAGAAAGAGATAGCATGAGGCTGACTGCAGAGAATGATTATGGTTCAGTATTGTTATTATTTTAAGGCTATTATTTTTTTTTTTTTTTTTTGGTCTATTGAATATGGCTTATATGTTTTTAAAAAGGTAATCGTTTATTATAGCTTTAATTTTGAAGATTAAAAAAATTGTTGTTTTAATCCTCAAATACATAAATTCAAAATTTTGTTTTTATTCAGCTTTTTTAAATATTTTTTTCAGAACATAAATATTAAGTTGATAAGAAGAAAAATAAAATACAAAGAATTAGCTCTCCTGCAGACTATTGCCTGGTATTTTGAAATAATAACAAGAAATATGAAGTACAGTCGACGCTCGATATAACGACCATCTCCGTCCCAGAGAAAAAGGTCTTTATAACGAGTGGTCGTTATAAGAGGTATAATTAAAAAAAATGTACACAGTCATCATGCATGCCCCGTTGTGCTATTAAAAAAATGGTACTTTTCCAAACATTCCAGTTTAATGCCCAAATTACTTTTATCATAGGAATTTTTAGAAAAATTGTGTGCAAAATACTATGATAGAATATTAAACAAATTTTAAAGTAGAAAATATAGGGAGGAAAATGTTAGACACTTACGAATCTGCTAAGTACTACTGCTACCATTACATTTTCTGAAGAAAAAACCAGAAACAGATGTTTGCCTTTTTAGCAGACGTGATTTTTGCAAAACATTATTTTCCGTTTCAGATGTACCCTTTTCTTAGGAATGTGGAAAATTTTCGATTTTTCCTCCCATTATTTTTTCTGCGCAAGCTGTGGTGAATGATAATTCCCCCCCCCCCTCAAAGTTGGATTTGACATTGAAAACTTCAGGCAGACCTCCCGTAAACAATAATCAAGGTCATTTCAAGCTACAAATTTGTTTTATTGGAAAGAACACCAGAAATAGAGTCCGCTGAATTCGGTCGTTGTATTGGATTAGACGATACAGAACGGTCGTTATAACGAAGGCAAATTAACGTGGAGTTCATAGGAACAAAGTTGGGACTTTTACCACTGGTCGTTATAATGGGACGGTCTTTATAATGTGTGGTCGTTATAAGGAGCGTCGACTGTAGTATATAAATTTGTAATAGGATATTAGGTACTACTGAAAAAAGCATTATAAATAAAAGGACTATGCAAGCTAGTATAGTAAATTAGTTGAATCAAAATATTTTTTTGAAATATTGCAAGTAATCATGCTTTTGAACATAACACTTAATCAGGAAATATTATCTGCTTTGTGTGGCAAAATCACTTTACTAGAAAATCAAACACTTTGGTAGATTTCATTGTCAATCTTTAATCATCAAATAAAAGCAGTATTTTTTTTTTTTTTTTTTAGGTAAATGATCGCTGTAGATAATTATTTATTGTCTTTAATGATCTTAAATATTAATATTTTAGTATGTTCTTTTTTTCTTAACCCATGGGTCAGTCGAACAAATCTTTCTCCCTCTGCATTTTCAGCTCCAAAAATTGTTTTAAAAATTTCTCAGCTTATGCACAGGTGTATGTTGAAGCATTTATGCACCTTAACCAGGGTTCGTACGCTCCTTACAAACTCCTTATAAACTCCTGCTTTTTAAGAAAATAAAATAAGGCCCCTTAAAACTCCGGAATTTTGCTATTATCTCCTTACAAATTCCTTATTTTTTTTATCCTACATGACCTTAAAGATGTTTTTCTATCGCCAATCTGATAGGAGTGATTACGTTGTACCTAATTTTACCAAAATTCCTCTATTTATTCGTCTGCTAATACCGGAAATCCGATTTTTTTCGTTAGACAAATTTCTTCCCCACATCCGATTTTTTTTTTTAAATTTATGACGATCATGTAGATAGTTATTTGTAAAATAACATCTTGTAGATTTGTTAAAGTACCATTCTAAAGGGTTTTTTTTTTTTTTTGCTTCTATAAATTATTTTATTCCCCCCCCCCCCCACTTGTATTTGAATTTGATTCCGAGGCGGCTCACGTCAAAGAAAATGCAGTAAATGCATATTTTACTATAAATTTAGTATGTTTGTGCGTTCAATGTTTTGTATGAAAACAAAAATAAATAATATTAGAGTTGTACATAGTTTTTTTGAAATAAGTTTTAAAAAATTCATCTTTAACCAGGAAACTAGTCCTTAAAAAATAAAATGAACTCCTACGAAACTCCTTAAAAACTCCTTACTTTTGATTTTCAAAGTTGAGTATGAACCCTGTTAACTGTGCATGGATGTGCCGTTGATTATCTTCTGCATATCAATGGATTTCCAGAGGACCATATTGTACATTCCAAAACAAAACTCATTTATTTTTGTCTTTAATATTATGTATTATGTGATTTAAGTTCAAATTTGGTCATATATTCGCAATTTTATTACATCAGTATCTTTGATACCTTTCTTCACATAATGATATTGATTGTACTTTTGTTTCTGTTAATTTATATTCTGTTCAATGAAAATGCCTAGCATTTTATTTCAGTGACTTGTCAAATATTACTTTCATTGTGTGTACAAAATTCATTGTGTATTTTATTTTTGTAGTTGTTTTTTTTTGGGGGGGGGGGGGGGCATGTACTATTTTGTTAAAACTGAAAATATTTCCTCTGTTTTTACTTTTGTGTGTATTTTGTATATTTTAAAGTACTAATCATTGCATTATGGATTTCTAATTTATTTACTTATTTTTACCTATTTTGCATTCTTTGCTAGTTTTATCTAAATGATAACCGCAAGGCAAAATAAATTTTGTGAAACTGGAAATATTTTCTGTTTTTTTTTTTTTCTTTCTCAAAAACGTATAGATTATCTATCATTAAAAAATTTTAATGAAATCAATGTAGAATCTTTTTGACGCTTAAAATGTCATGAAATATTCCTTTATCAGGTAGTTAAGAAACAGACACGTTTAATTCTCTACGTTTCTACATTTACACAGTTGAAATGATTTAAAATGTCATATTAATCAACAGTTATTAAATATAACTGACAGTTGGATACAAAATAGGTTGTATCACTCGCACAATTTTATCAGCGTTTAATTTTCGCTCAAAAGAAATTTTTGCAGGAATAAATACTGTTGTTTTGGTGTGATTGTTTTGTATTCACATTCCAATTTTCATTGTTGAAAGGATGTATTTGTATTTTTATTTTTTAATCTCTTTTTATTTTTTTTGAAATGTGTACCGGAATTTTTTCCTTTCTAAATCCAAAACTGAACATTTATTGGCATATTCATTTTGTGTGATCGCATAACAATTAGAATATCAAAAAATGCATTAATCTAAGTAAGTTGAATTCAAAAAGAAGTAAATGCATAACATAGATAATTGGACCAAAAAAATAAATAAATAAATTTCTGAGAATATTAATGTGAGATTACAACATTGTGAGAAATGTTTTCTAACACAGTATTAGTTGCTTTTTTTTAACTTATTTTGAATTTATATACACAAAGAAATTGGCAACTAAAAAAGTTTTGTATATAATATGTTATGATTTTTTATTTATTTTTATTTTTTTTTTAAAGCTTTTGCTAAGGTTTCTCGTGCAATCCTGGTGAATTGATATGTATATATATGCTTCATTTTCTGTGATACCTTTATGTTCCTTTTAGTGTATCTCCTAGTATTCTGTTTGTACGAATATAATGTTTTTAATGTGTAGGTACACAAGTTGTTGTAATAAAAATATTTTAATGCATGACCAAACCCCTAATGGAAATTTAATTCGAAGTATAAAAAGTGACAAAATATAAAGGGTAACAAAGACCAGTACAAACATTTTTTTAAAAATCAACGTTTCTTTTTAAAAGGCCTTTATTAGTTGTGTATAAATTTTGTTGATAGTAAATTCATTTCAAAGAGCCTCTTCCTCCGCTTCACAAAATTTAAATTGGCTACCTCGTTTGTAAGAGAGAAAAAAGCTGGGACAAAAATGTAAGTTTTAAATACACAAGAATTTTAGATACTGCTAATTATACTAATAAATAACTATCCAGTAAATTTGGAAATAATCTTACCAGATGATAAACAAGAATGAAAAATTCATCCACCCAAGTATTTACTGCAGTAGAATTCCTTAATAACTGAAGTTTGACCTGTAAATCTAGAATACTGGTCAAATTTCAGAAATCAGACACCAGTAACAATATATTATGAAAGAATATAAATTAAATCATCCGGGGAGGGGTGTTCTGTATTCAATTCTCCTTGAATAGAACATTCAGTATATTTAAAAACTGAACTATTTTTTAAAAAATTACGTTTTAGTGACTAAATAAAGTTATTTATTAGTAAAAAATATATTAAGGTGATTGATTCAACTATTAAAGTTGCAAAACATATTTAATTTACTGCTTTGCTACATAGTAATAAATACATAAGTAACACCTGTAATTAAAAATTAACAGGTGCCGGGCATCGCGAAAATTAAATATCGTTCTAGAACAAAGGCAAAATCTTAGCTGTGAAACTACGCCGGTCACTGTAAAACCATGTGACGTATTCCGCCTTCTGGAGCAAATGTTTTTCCAATATAAGCCCACAAAGCGCAGTTTTAGGCTGTCTTCGAACAGTGTGGGGGGGGGGGGGTCATGACCCCAATGACCCCTCTCTGGATCTGCGCCTGGCTGTAAAAAAATTTTAATCTGTGTCTCATATGCATTGTTTTATTTTTTAATGATGATTGACATTTTAAACTCTTGAACCAGAACTTTTAAAATTCGACTGAAGACTTGTTTTTATTTATTGTACCATTAATTTATGAAAATTTTCCTTTTATGAATACCTTGTCACACAGTGACTTATTTATAAATTCATTTATAATTTTCATGTATTTGAAAATTTGACTGCACTAAAAGTCGGTGATGACGAATGAAATAAGCTTCTTTTCCTTGTACATAGTAAACCAAAAAGCCCTATTTATGAGTTTAGCGTTAGATGAGCTGTGGTAAAGGGGAAGTCCGATTCCTGCTTATTAGTAAATAAAAAATTTTGTGATAAAAGGTGAAGCGTTGATTGTTTCGTAGTTTTGAGCTGCCAGAATGTACTGTTATGTCCAAGTTTGCAAGAATGATGAATTGTTTGTATTTGTGTGACCAATCTGGTGTTTTATAATGCTGTTCTTCCTCTCTATTGTAAATATGTTGTTAGTTACTTTTAGTCTTCTATATTAAATAAAATTTTAGTTCATCGCTACATTGAATTTGTCTTTATTATTTTGTTTCCCACCAAAGTTTATTGGAAGTCTGCTATTTATTATTTCAAAGGTAACTTCATTTTGAAGCGGTGGGGGGGGGGGGGTCTGGGGGAGTGGAAAAATTGAATTTTTTGAATTAATATATATTTAATAGATATATTCTTAAAAGATGTCAAAAATTTAAAGGTTTTTACAATTTATGTTAAGCTATTTTTTCCTTTTTGGCAGAAATATAGGTGAAACTTATACAATTGAAAAAAATTAACCAGTAGAATTCTTTGTTCAAAACACCAACAAAAATCCAAATCAGTGAAATCACCAATTGGCCACTAATTTTGAGTAAGATCCGATTTTTGTATATTGTTTCATCAAATGTTTTTTTTTTTTTTTTACTAATTTTGTTCTGTGTACACATTTACTCTGTTAATGAGAAAAATAGCAAGTAATACTTTGGTGTAAAGAGGAAGTAAGTTTTCCGACAGCTTTCCACATCAGTCTTTTCATTTGGAATACTGAGCATAAAAAAATAGTAAAACAAAAGAAAAAACACCGGAACGGAAGAATGATAAACTTCGGAACACATAATCAATTTTTCCCCAACTAAAACAAACTCCCCCCCCCAAAAAAAAACCCCACTGGAACGGAAGAATAATAAACTTCTGAACACATAATCAATGTTTCCCAATTGGAAACAAACCCCTCTTGACAAAAACTGCCCCCCCCCCAAAAAAAAAAATCCTGTTTTTAATATAACAGTGTATGTAAACAATGTATGTAAAAACTAAAAAAAGGTTCACTCATTATTTCAAACGGATTACAGACATACGCCCGTTACTCGTGCAAATAGATTACCTGCTACAGATGGAACTGGTTACACCAGAAACGCAGAGGAGATGGGTGGAGAGTTTTTTTGCAAGACTGATCCAGTCATTCGTTTCCGCGCGTAAGTAGTGTAGATCTAAAATTCAGTAAGTGAGGTTGATCTAAAAATTAGTAAGTAATGTAGATTCAAAAATTAGGTTTCAGCGATAGTTGGGCAAACCTAATCGGGAAGTATTATGAAGGTAACCCAAATGTTAACTATAGCATTACAACCCTTTCCAGATTAGGTTCATGGGCGCCCATATGCAAAATTTTAAGGGGGGGGGGGGTGCTCAGATATTTTCCCCATGGTGTAGCAGGATATTTTCCCCATAGAAACTGATTTCAGTACAGATTAGAGCAGGCCGAGGAGTCGGTCACCTTTCTCACCTTTAGTCACCTTTTGAAAATTTGGTTACTTTTATTCACCTTTTGCAACTTTTGTCACCTTTCTCACCTTTCTTGAAATGCGTCTTAGGATTTTTTTTTAAATAATTAAATCTTTGAAAAGTATCTGAATGATAGCTTTAACAGTGAAATTAATTAAAAAATAGCCTTAAATATGCCCCCCCCCCCCACCTTGTTGTTTAAGAAAAATAGCTATGCTATCGGGAAATCAGGGATTTTTTTTTATCGCTTGCAATTGCACCCTATGAGCAGAACCAGTCTTTCTCTCCCTTCTACAGATGGACTTGCTCCTTATTTTCGGGAATGTATGTTAAAGGAAGCATGTTTATCCTATTATACTTTGAGCTTTGATGAAACTACCAATGTCAAAGACAAAAAAGAACTGCAATGAACAATAAAATATTGGTCTGAAAGCCAATGTTGCATCACAACAAGGCATCTCAAAACTTTCTTCTTGGGCAAGGCAGTTGGTGAAATTTCGATTGAGAAGCTATGTGAAGCACTTACCAAGAGTAATTATCCATGAATAAATGTCTCTTGCTTTCCTTTGGGTGGTCCTTATGTTAATAAAAAGGTTTTTAGGTTGTTTGACACTATTATCCTTGAGACACGAGAAAAAAGCCTTGCAGTATTCATACAATGCATAATGCGTATGTCAAAGCATTGCAATATTTAGGTGAAGAAGCATCTGAACTTCTTCTTAGTACTTATAGCTATTTTGATGGTTGGCCTTCCCGTTAGGAGGACTTCGAAGAAGTGCAAGCTCAACTAAATACACCTCATCGCAAGTTCCTGAAACACACAACTACCCATTGGCTTACCCTTGGACCTGCAGCAAACAGACTACTGGAACAGTGGGATGCTCTTCAGTATTAATTTTTTAAACATGTGCCTTTAAAAAAGAATTCAGCTATGCAATGCAGGTCATATAAAGCTGTTGCAAATGTTTTAAAAAGACCTTCTATAAAAGCTGAGCTGCATTTTATCTTTTCATCTGCTGATTTGTTTATGCAGTTCACGAAACGCTTTCAATGCCAACCACCTATGATACATAAATTCTACCAAGAAATAGAGACCATTGTTCAGACTTTTATGGCTCGGGTTATAAAAGCCTCTGTCATAAAGTAAGTTGATTTTTTAAACGTAGACACGGATGAACTGTTTGCAGTTGGTAACAGACTACCCCTTGAAGATCTCGTTGTTAGTGGAGAGGTGACAGATGAACTGTCAAAACTGAAAGAAAATGAAAAGGTTATGTTTTTAAGAGCTGTTAAAAAGCATTGTGTGACTGCATGCAAGTATGTAATAGAAACAAAGTTGCATATCAAACGGGTTACTGAAAAGTTTTAAATTTTTGGATCCAAAAGAGAGAAGTAAATCTAGAAGCTGTAAAGATTTGATAAAGGTTGCCGAAATCATGCCTTTTAATGTTCCACTCGATAAGTTGAAAGATGAAGGGAAACTTTTGCAGCTGGAAAAAGATGATGAAGCATCCGAAAACAAAACCATTGATATCTACTGACAGCAGCACATTTCAAACTAGTATGTTGTGGCCATCACGAAACTTTCTTCTATATTTTTCTTTTTTTTTTCTGATCCCTCCCCATGCTTGACGAGGAAGCAATATTCCCAACAAAAACAAAATTACACATGCAAAAACTTGACGAACATCTCAATGTCTGAATTATTGCAAAAGCAAAGCAAAGAGCGAAAATTGAAAGTTATTTTAAAAGCCTTGCTTGAATTAATTACAAATATTTTATTTGTTAACAAACATAAGATGGCAACAGTTAAAAATTTTAAATCATTGAGATAATATTTCCGATCATTTCCATACAATTAAAATCACGAGAAATACGCAGACGATAATCTATTACGATTTATCTTTCTTATTGTTGCATTAATAAAGCTATTTTTATTCGCAAAAAAAAAAAAAAAAAATACCTTGGAGCGATTGGTGTCAAAATTGAACCAAAGCCTGTTTACATATGGATTCACATATATTCCAAATTTCAACCAGAACGTAGCATTACTTCTTGAGATAGGGCACTCACAATGGAAAAAAAGAACGGGCGATTGCGCTACCCCCTTTTTAGCTGTTGACACCAAAATAAAATCAGCTTTTATACCCACTAAGAGCTACTTGCAGATAAATTTTTCCTTCATTCCGTTCATTATTTCTTGAGATACAGCAGTCACAATTGACGACAAAAAACGTTCTATAGCTCAACCCCCGTTTGAGTTATTGACACAAAAATTGAATCAGCACCTGTTCCTGTTACTGGCAACATATGGACCAAATTTTGTTTGATTCCGCCAGTTACTTCCTGAGGAATAGCAATCACGCGTAACTCAAAAAACGTCCCATTGCTCCACCCCCCTTAGAGGAATTCGCGCCAAAAACCAACGGGCACAAGTTCACATAGGGGCACATATGTGTAACAAATTTCGTTCGATTTCATGCGGTAGTTTTTGCTGTAGAGCGGCCACAAAAACTGGTCACACACAGACGTGACACACACACATACATACACACACATACACACACACAGACAGACAGACATTTTCCAAAAATAGTCGAAATGGACTCAGCACAGCTAAAAACGTTCGAATCCTTCGAAATTCGAAAATTTGCACGAATCCAATACTTTCTTCTATATATTAGATATAGAAGAAAGTAAAAAGTACTCAACTTCCAATGATCGAATGTTTCTAAGGTGATAAAAGCTTCACTTACATTATCACATGGTAATGCTGACATTGAAAGACTATTTTCTATTTCAAAGCACATTTTTGGTGAAAATAAGACAGCAAGGACTGAAAGATTTTTAAACTTATAGTTAAAGACGCTGTAAAAGAATATCCTCATTTGCTTTCTTTACCAGTTGTGCACATTTAATTATTTCTGGACCAACAAGCACACGTAAATTACACAACATACATGGATGAATGTGAAAGGAAAAAGGATTTGGAATTGAAACAGAAGCAAAAAGAAGAGCAAAAAAGAAAGAATTGTAAAGAAGAAACTAAGAAAATGGAAAAAATTAAAACATATACAGTCGACGCTCATTATAACTACCACACATTATAAAGACCGTCCCATTATAACGACCAGTGGTAGAAGTCCCAACTTTGTTCCTATAAACTCTATGTTAATTTGCTTTCGTTATAACGACCGTTCTGTATCGTCTAATCCAATACAGCGACCGAATCAGCGGACGCTATTTCTTGTGTTCTTTCCAATAAAACAAATTTGTAGCTTAAAATGACATTGATTATTGTTTACGGACATCTGCCTGAAGTTTTCAATGTCAAATAGAACTTTAAGAGGGGGTGGGGGGGGGGCATTACCATTCACCACAGCTAGCACAGAAAAAATAATGGAAGGAAAAATCGAGAAAATTCCAGATTCCTACGAAAAGGGAGTTGACAGATGTATTGGTAGTTTGGTGTTTGAATCTACTATTTTTAAATATTTGGGGTTCTCGGGGGACTTCTAAATGTTTCTTTGGAAAGCAAGAGGAACACAATTAATCACCTATATCTGAAACAGAAAATAATGTTTTGAGAAAATCACGTCTGCTAAAAAGGCAGACCTCTGTTTCTGGTTTTATCTTCAGAAATTGTTGTGGTAGTAGTAGTAATAGCAGATCTGAAAGTGTGTAACATTTTTCTCCCTATATTTCCTACTTTAAAACTTGTTTAATATTCTGTCATAATATTTTGCACACTACTTTTCTAAAAATTCCTATGATAAAAAACATTTGGGTATGCATGATGACGGTGTACATTTTTTAAATTTATACCTCTTATAACGACCACTCGTTATAAAGACCTTTTTCTCTGGGACGGAGATGGTCGTTATATCGAGCGTCGACATTGAAAGTGAAACTGTAGAAATCTTTACAAAAAGCATATAGGGATATTTTGGTAAAAGTCAGTAAAAAGGGATAATCCTTTTCTGTTTTTCTGAGTTCTTAACAAATTGCTTTTGGTCACCTTTTAGTTACTTTTTCGTCACCTTTTAGTCACCTTTGTTTTCAAATTTGTCACCTTTCTCACTTTTTTCAAAGGCCATCAGCAGTCCTCAGCCTGTTAGAGTTATCAAAGTTTGACATTTTTAATTAGTTATTCATTAATGGCTGGAGAAGACATGTTTTTACATTTTTGCATAGAAAAAAGTACTAAAAGCAAGGAAATTCTAATTTCTAGGGGAGCTTGAGCCCCCTCTTGCCCTCCTATATGGGCACCCTTGATTAGGTTTGCCTCAACTATAGTCAGATTTCCGAAGGTTTGATATCGTGGGAAGGGAGAGGTCTAAAAATAAATTTTTTACTCGGTGAGTTAAAATGTGTGCATTTATTCAGTTTATCATCGCCATTTTTTTTTTTTTTTTTTGGTATGAAAGGCCGCGGATAATCTGGAGTTTACCGTGTAGGAGAAAAAAATAAACTTTTGCCCTTTTAAAATACTTTTTTAACCTAAAAGTTTTAGTTTTTTAACTTCAAAAATTATTAATAATAATCTCAATTTCTGAAAGTCAAATTTCGGGTAAGTCAATCCGAAAGTCACAGTGGCGTAGTGAGAAATGTTTCATGTTAAAGGCCATGAAATTTTTCTAAATTGAGGCCAAAAAACGCGGTTTTAGGCCCTTGCTCGTGTGTTTATATGTATAATTTTGTTACTTCATGAGGGAAGTGGGGGGGGGGGGTGTCATATCCCTTATAAAATGTCCAAAATAAATTTTCTCTGGGCTTTAAAGATATCTTAGCAAAATTGGTTATTGTTTTTTACTTTATTTATTTCATTTGGTCATCACAAACTTTGTCTAGCTCAAAATGTTCTCTCATTTTACGAGTAAAGTAGAAATCGATCTAGTAAGTCATGTGCGCAATTTATTTTTTGAAAATGAATATATTGATATTCACAATGGACGATTCCTGAACTAAAAAGTAAATTATTAGGATAGCCTGTGTATTGACTTATTCATATATGTCCCACAAGAAAAATTCTTAAATCTCGCTTCTATTCTGCATTTTTAATACTTCGTCTAATGGAACTATTTGAAAAAGAGGCAGAAATCTTTAGCCTGGCTCTAAAGAGAAACTAGAAATAGCTTCTGTTCAAATAAAAGAACCATTAATGGATATTGGATGGATTTTTTTTTTCTAACAGCTTTTAGAGAAAATAATATTTGATGTAAAAGTACAAAATGACATTTGTCCATCGCCTAAACAATGTTTTATATGTATTTTTAATACTTTATAAAAGGAATATCGAAAGCTTTTATTTAATGTATTTAAGCTACTTTTTTTTTTTTAAATGTGTCCGACACTAAAAGTTTAGATGATATTTGCTTTTTAAATCAATGAATATGGTTGGAACTATAAGAGTCTGTGGTTTATTTCTTGTTTCATTCTTTGCTTTTTATTTAAATAGTCACTGTATATCCGACTTTGATGTAGTTTTCAATTCAATCGTCATTATTGTGGCAAAAGAAAAAAAGATGCGTGAACCGATTGAATTTTACGACTTTTTAAAGGCAAAAAACATTTCAAAACGACGCAAATTGAAAGTTGAGAAACCTTTCAGCAACAAAAAGAGGTAAGCATAATATTCCCGTGTATTTGAAAGAAGAAAAAAATATAGACATAAGCAAACATACGAGTAGTGGCCACTTCAAGGTTTATACTTTTAAAAATAAAATAATAGTTTAAAAAACTAAAAAAACACGCTATCGTAGCAAAATGAACTAAAAAGTGAAAAATAATCTTTGGATGATAATAGTTGATCAATCACTTAATTTTAATGTAATACAAAAAAGCGTGGGGGGCTTCTTATCAGTTGTCTTGAATTTCTTCCAGTTGTTGTCCATGCAAAAATGTAAATAGACAGCACCCCACGCTTTTTTGTATTACATTAAAATTAAGTTGATTGGTCATCTACTATCATCCAAAGATTATTTTCCATGTTTCAGTTCATTTTGCTACGAAAGCGTGTTTTTTTTTTTTTTTTTTTTTTTTTTTTTTTTTTTTTTTTTTTAACTATTATTTTATTTTTCTGTTTTTCAGTCTTATGTTGGAGAATTTATCAGGCAAAATTGCAATTACTTCTTTTCGTAAAAGTCTTAGCTGGGACTTAATTCACGAAATTATTTATAAAACGAGTGCGAGGTAATATCTTAAAGTTAAGACAAGGGCACCTCGATGGGAAGCTACTGTGAGTCATCGATGTATGTTTGCAGGTATCATATTTACATTACTTTGAAAATTTGAGATGCGTTTGAATAAAAGTTTTGTTCAACAATGGTCTGATCAGCAATGAACTTCCAATTGAAGGCTCACCTAAATTTTGGCATGAAATTAGTTAAAAACAATTATATTTCATGTTCTAATTACCTTGGAACATTGGAACACATTTTGTCTGATGCAGAAAAATTAAAGGTTTTTGTAGATATATTTAAATAATTTTTGCGAGCATTTTTTTTAAATTTATTTTTCAAGATTTTTCCTTTTTCACATTGTTGGATTTATGCCAAAATATTGATTAAACTTGAAGGAAACTAACAATTAAAAGAGTTAAATAATTAATTTGATTATAGAATATTGCATTGTCATCGGATCTGAGGTCGCGCGCCAAATTTCAAAAGAATCCGATCGCAGGAAATGGGCGAAATTTGAGCTGCAAGATTCCGTTACAAGATATATACATACATACATACAGATGAAGCTAATAAAAGCGCGTTAATAAAATAGGATTCCAGGTCTCCCAATGGATTCAAAAGAATATAAACCTTAAAGTGGGTACTACCGAAGCACTGGCCAACTGTTGTGTTTACCTTAAATGTCTAAATTTTGAAGTCAAATTAAATGATATATTTATAGTAGAACTACAATTTAACATTTTGCACTGTAGGGGAATGTGGGGCAAAGTGAAATGGTTAAGATGACCGAGTTTTTCAAAACGAACAAATTGCAAATTTATTCACAGTAAGTTACCGCCCTATAGCCAGGACTAAGGCAGAAATACGTGAAATACACCGCTAGCTCAGTCATTTCCAGCCGAGGACTGCAGTTTCGTGCTTATTAGCACTCATCAGCCCGGCATAGGAAAGTGACTGAGCTGGAGATGGAAAACCTCTAAGGAAGCCAAGAGTGCCAAACAAACTGGTAGCTAATATAAAATTAGCGCAAACCAGACGAGTGACCGAAACAATGGTTCGGTTCACCTCGAATTTTGAAGGCAAGGCAAGGTATATTCCTTGATATTGAGGTTTTCCATCTCCAGCTCAGTCACTTTCCTATGCCGGGCTGATGAGTGCTAATAAGCACGAAACTGCAGTCCTCGGCTGGAAATGACTGAGCTGGCGGTGTATTTCACGTAAATTGCAAATTTGTTTTGAAAATTGCAGTACATAAAGAAAGAACATTGTATTTTATAATAAAACTTGCGTTGCGTCAGTATCTTTTACTTTTGGCAGTAAATTTGAGACTTCAAAAAAAAAAAAAAAAGAAAAAAGTGGAAATTTTTTACTTTTTTTTATGGGGAAAAGTGGAAAATCAAATATTTTTCTAATGAAATATTTTTTATTCGATTGTAAAACGTTTTTTTTTTTTTTAAATCAAAAGAATCAGTTAATAAAAGGTTGAATGATTAAATGAAAAGATAATGAAGCAATGAACGAATAATTAAATTGATAAATCAATTAATATGTGAAGAAAAATAAATGAGAGAGTAAACGAATGGATGAATAAGAAAAAAATAAGTGAATGAATGTAATTAAATTAATTAATAAACGAAAAAGTAAGTGATTTATATTAAATGATTGAATGAGTAAATGAAGCAAACTATTTCAATCTGCCCCGTATGTACTTGACTAATTGCACAATTTATTTAAAATACAAATAAGCTCAATATTAATTAAATTTGCTGCATTGAATATTAGGAGGTCTCAATTAATATTTCAATTGATAATAACAAGAACTTTATCATTTTATTGTAACAAAAATAATTTTTGACTTACAACAAAATATTACAATATGAGTATCAAATTTTTTTAATTGCCTGTATTACCGAATGTTTTAATCTTCGGCGGTATTTTTTTCCTGACTGGAATAGACTACATGTGGTACTATATAGTTAAAATAATACCCCATAGGTGGAGCTAAAAGCAGAGTAAATATTTCACCTATTCACTTTGCCCCGCTAGTTCACTTTGCCCCACGTTCCTCTACTATTGATTAGAATCGTTCAGTTAGACTCGAGCAAAGAATCACAAAAACAATTAGCAATATTATTTTTTAAGTAAATTCAAGCAAAAAAAAAAGTAATTGTAACAGATTTGTTTTATGTACCATTCCGGAAAATTTAGGATACATACAAAGTTAATTTAGTTTTAACCATCCAAACTAACGAACATTTGAATTGACCATTACGTCATAAAAACGAAAGATGGCTTTCCAGTTTCCCCACCAGGTGGACGCACCGGGGCTCTCTTTGATGCAAAACTGCAATCGTAATTTTAATTTTGCCTAGCGTGTTCTAGGTCGAACGGTTATTCAAGGTCTTTTACATGCCGCATAATTATGCAGCATGTACACCGGCGATTGTCTGAATCTTGAAAATCCACCGACTGGAGCCAGGTTTGAACCTGCTTTTTTGGGCTTAGGAGGCCAAAGTCTAACTACTACGCCAACCTGTCGGCATTAAAAATTTGGCTGTCCACAAATAACGTTTTGCTGTGGGCAGGGCCGGATTACTAAATAGGCAATGTAGGCGAAATTCTGAGGAGCCCCGGAGAAATCTTAAAGTTGAAAATATGTAAGAAAAAAGTTCATTTCGACAAAAAAAAAAGGAAAGAAAGGAAAAAGTAAAAAAAAAATAGAGCTTCCTTTTAGTTACTGTATTAATTGTTAATAAACATTATTGGTAATACTTAAAATTGTAGTCAGAACCTAAAACTAGAAGTTTCAAAATGAGGGGTAAGCTATGAAATTTGATGAAGGATTTGCGTGGAGACAGAAATACAGGCTAGAGAAATAATATATGAGATTATGTATAAAATACACGTGTGAGGGGCACAACACTTCTAATGCCTATGGGTCCCGAAATCCTTAATCCGGCCCTGGCTGTGGGGGGGGGGGGAGGAGGAGTTCGTGAAATCGTGACAAGGGGGAAGGAGGGGGGTAACAAGAAGCGTGACGTCACACATTTATTACGAGAATCGATTTATGAAAAAACACATCCTCGCCTCGGAGCAACAGTAAAACGTCTAATCCCAGAAATAACACTAAGATGTCCTACTGTTGCTCTGAAGCGATGACATGAAGGTGTGACAAAAGGGGAGGGAGCGGTGAATTGTGACACTTCGTGGCGAGGTGGGTCAAAACGCTGATATAAAGTGGGACATCATTATTTATGGACAGCCCTTCACAGGCCTGCTCTTTATCGTATTTTTGTAATTATCCACTAATGCCTAGTTTCATGTTAATTGATCCGACGTAAAAATATCGAATTTTAATTTATGTAAAGCTGTTTCGTTTTCTTTCAGGCGTCGCAAGCCGTATTTCAGTGATGCTTTGAAAGTTCTGAAGGATTTCTTAGCTCATCACATATCGGCGGCTGGAGTAACCCATATAGTCCGAGCAAAATCTCGCTTTCGACAATTTCTATGGTTCGCCGCTTTCGTGCTCTGCGCAACAGGTATGGGTTTGATGAACCACAGGGTTATTCAAGAGTATCAGAAATTTCCCATCGCTTTTCAAACAAAGGTAGATATTTTAGGATGTTTTTCCAATTTATACAGTGGTGGTAAAAAAATTGCATCACCCGCGCCGCAAAAGAGAGGAATATCATCCCGACTGCATTCAACACGCAGTCAGCATCCCGTATCCCAGATGATTCTGGGATGTATTTCTGATCAAGGAGTTGGTGGGCTTCACTTTGGGCAAGGAACAGTAAACGCTCAGGTGTATATTGGCATTTTGGAGGAGAAATTGCTTCCTATACTATCCGGGATCACTTTACTTCAGTTCCAAACGTCATTTTCCAGGATGATTCTGCTTCGTGCCATAGGGCAAAACTGGTAAGCAACAATTTAAAAACCTTTATACTGCCATTAGACTTAAATTGACACGGGGTTAAGTAATTTTTTTTTCTCTCTAAATTCACACGCAGGTTCAGAAATGGAAAAATGAGCATGGGGTCAGCAGTTTGTGCCATGGCCCGGAAACAGCCCCGATCTACGTAATCAATGATCGGATTCCTGCTGTTTAATGTTTATTTCATACGTTTTGCAGAATTTCGCATACATTCATCGTTAATCGGTCGACCAAAACTTCTCACATAATCCCATTCTTGTGAAAATGCGAGGGTGATGCAATTTTTTTTACCAGCACTGTAGAAGTATCATAAAACCTCTGACAATAAAGTTCGGTGAATAGTCCTGTAACATTAACGTGGTTACAATATTAACGAAAGTTACCCTTCTGTCCTTCGAAATACTCCCAGAACTATGCACCTCTGAGATCTGTTATACATGTTCTTGAAACTTTGCAAGAAGTCTTCTTTCGGGAGGAAGTTCAAAAAGCCTTCTCACGTTTCGTTGGATGTCAGGAGAACCTTCAAATCTCTTTCCTTTCAAAACGAGTTTGAGTCGTGAGAGTAGGAAGAAGTCTGGAGGATTGAGATCTGGAGAGTCCGGTGCATGTTCCTTTTGCACCCCCCCCCCCTTTTTTTGCCAGGATCTTTAAATTGATATTTTGTTCGTTTATTTTTCTGTTCCGTACAAACACTTGTCAACCCTGCCAGTCAACGTACAGAGATCAATGTCCCTCTATGGAACAGAAACAGAACGCACCCTTTAAGTGATCAACTAAAATGCTGCTGACCCCGTGTGGTGACCGGGGTACCTCAACGGTTACCATGTGGTATAACCAAGGGTTCAGAATAGTCCCAACGTAGCCTATGCGTGTCGTAAAAGGCGACTAAAATAGGACTGGCCCTCCAGGTTGGGGTTGAGCGTTGAGCTAACAACTCAGCCCCGTAAAAAATTACTATTGTACGTCCGTACGAATACGGACTTGAAAATTGGTACCTGGAATGTTCGCTCCCTTTATAGGAGTGGAACTCTTATAAAGTCACCTTCACAATTCCAGATGGTGCGCGCAAGAGGGCCGCCCACCAACCAGATGGCTCGACTGTGCCAAAAAAGACTTAAAAACTGTTGGCCTCAGTGGATGGAGGAAATCTGTTTCTGACAGGGCGGGATGGAGGAAACTGATTGAAGCGGTCTTGGCCTGCCCTAGGCTGTAGTGCCGAAAAAAAAGAAGAAAATGCTGCTGACTGCTTCCACATCCCTTGCAAAAAAAAGTCTTGCGACTTTGACCCTGTATACAAGAGATTTGATGTAACCTCAAGAAAAAAAGTCAAGGGGCGATAGAGCAGGTGAATTTGTTAGATCCGTGGTATTATTTCTGTATTTTCGCTGGTACATCTGACGCACCTCTTCATATGTTTTACTACCCAGTTTCCTGCAACAAGGGCTATTCTTTCTTCTAAGGATACTATTTCTTCCAAGTCTTACGAAAGAAATCAATGCATTAAATTGTTTTCATTGAAATGTATCGTTACTTTCGGAATACCCTGTCCCCCCCTCCCATTATCAAAAGCAGTGTTGTTTTGTGCGTATTCCAGAAGTTTTTACTGGAAATGATTCAGGGCTGTATGCAAGGGTTCAAACCCCCTCCGAAAATTTTCGAAACTGTTTCAAAAAATGCTCTTCGTTATACTTTTTTTTCTGCTGAAAATTATTATTTTTTTAGGCATCCTTCAGACTTAGAAAACCCATCGATAAGTGGTATAATTATTTTGATAATCCATCACAAATTTTTCAGTTTCCTACTAGTTCTTGAGCATGAGAGTTGTTTGGGAATTATTGTTGCTTTTTTCGTAATTTCAGGTCTCAGACACTGACAAAACATGAAATATGAAATTTCTTTAAATTAGAATGTCCCGTACTCTATATTTAACATATGTTTGTAAATGCTAAAGAAATTTTAATTTAAGGAGTATCATCTTTAATGCACGTGTATGCGTATATGCATGATCTTTTGATTAATTAAAAAGACATCGATTATTTAGTAGCCGTACGAGGAAGTCATGTAGTGTACACATTTATTTCTTCAATAAATCATGTGTCATTTTGAACATTTGCTCATGTTAATGCTCTCGATTATCCGCGGAATGGGGTGGTTTCCTTCAGTCAAAAGTACTACTTTTAGACATTAAAATGGATAGAATGCGGAAAAAAAAAAGAAAAAGAAAAAAAAATTAACCCCCGAAAGAAAAAAAAAATGGACCCAGAAAATATCAACAGTTTTTTTATTTTAATTAATTTTTTAAAATGTCCGATTTTTCAAACAAGGCGTGGTCTTGATGACGTCACAAATGATGCTCTTTGCCGCATCTTTCTACTACGGTTCCACGTTATGATAATCAAGAAGCGAATTAAAATTGCTCTCTACGCTAGCTATCAACCATATCGTTGCCAATACACGTGAGTCAAGATGCGAATTAAATATTTTGCTCCGTCAAAAATGGCATTTCATCATTTGTGATGTCATCGGCAGAAGCCGTAAACAATGAAAGCGCTCCGATTTAAGTAATTTTTTAAAAATATTAAACGTAAACAAATTTATCAAAAAATGGTCAGATTCTATGTTTTTAAGCATGCTCTTTCAGAAAAAAATACTTTTTTTTTAAATTTCGAAAATACCCCATTATGTGGCACAAGTGCCGTGGATGATGAAAATCGCAGATAAACCGCAAAAAGACTAAATCGAGGGAAGGTAAAAATTGTCCTTCCAAAAAAAAACTTAGTTGTATTAATGTACAATACTTTCTACAAGCAATGAAAATATATACAGTACAGTAAGAATGTTTTGTATTTTGGCACAACAGAACTTAGCATTAATATAGAAGAAGTGTATTTACGACTAGTGGTACCCGTACGGCTTTGCCTGTAGTAGAAAACTGAAAGGTCTTTTGGTTCGCCTGCATGTGTATATTTACAAATAATGTATGTTGAATTTATCGCCAATTGGCTTGCCCATGTTACGGTTGCACGTTATGATAACTTGGTAATTTACTCGTCCATCTTATGATATTTTGCTCGGGAAAATGTCTTTAAAATTGGAATAGAAAAAGAACAGAATCGAATTTTCAAAAAACCGCTTCGAGGTGCACACTCCCATGCTACAAACTAATTTTGTGTCAAATTTCATGAAAATCGGCAGAACGGTTTAGGCGCTATGCGCGTCACAGGGATCCAGATATCCAGACAGACAGAGAGATTTTTGACTTTATTATTAGTAAAGATGAAGAAAGCACAAAAAAAAGTAAATAAATAAAACAAAAACAACTGAGTTTTAATTTGCAATTTTTTGACCAAAGAAAAAAAAACAGTCATTGGTATTTGTTTTTTACTGTGAAAATACATGTTCCTGATTATAAATTAACTCGCGGATTATCCGATCGCGGATAATCGGAAGGTTACTGTAATCTAATTAACAAAAATGAATAGAGCACAGGTTGAAATCAAATTTGATAGATCGTGTATAGATTTCTCAACAAATGTGTTTGATAAAACTCTCCCAGAAACATTATTTTTCACAAGTTCTATGAAAATTTTCAATTAGGTTTCTTTATTTTTTAGTTTTGAGCTTAAAATATATTGTTCATTTTAATTTAATTTAATGCTATTTTTAATATCATTATTTCTTTTCTAATGCTTAAATTTGAAAACTTTTTTCTGCCGTTATTTCTTTTAGTGTTACAGTCATTGTAAAATATTATTAATAGAGAGGGAGAGGGAGATTTTTGCTCATCAACTATCGGGAACTGCAAGCAATTTTTTTCATTTCACCAAAAAAGTCTGAGCTTTTTAAGGAACCAAAGTCAGTCTGCCTTTTCCTTATAGGAATGTAATTAATGGATGCATCAATTTAAAAAGTAATTAAAATTTTCTCGCGAATTTGGTGGTTGAAACAAATTTGTACATGAAACATTTTGGCACCAATTGAAAACAGCGAATTTTTCTGCATAAGACGGCATTTGTCTGGAGCTAATAAGCTAATTGGAACTGGAAGTACACGTTTCAGTTCGAAATCGAAAGGCCTTCCTCAATTTAAATCACTAATAACAAGCTTTTTCCCTTCTGTTACGTTTTTTCATCTCCCCTTTCCCCATAAAAAATTAAAATCCACTTGATTTCTTCTGGTTTGAAGAAAACCGCAGCCTATTATTTTTATTAATTTCTGAGATCAAGTTTTTCCTGACTGTTGGCTCACCCTTATATATTATTATAACCAGTGTGCGGAGAGAGGTCGGAGAGAAAATTAACCGACTCCGTTTCTGAAAAATTTAAAACCTTCAACTCCGACCTGTCAGAGTTAAGGACTCGTAGTCAAAGATGACTGACTCCGACTCCTGGAATTTTAAATCTTTCTACTACCGATTCCGACTTTTTTCTCCCCAAAATCAGTCCGACTACGACTCTTACTCCACACACCTGTCAGAGTTAAGGACTCGTAGTCAAAGATGACTGACTCCGACTCTTGAAATTTTAAAGCTTTCGACTCCCGATTCCGACTTTTTTCCCTCACAATCAGTCCGACTGCGACTCTTACTCCACAGACTTGTCAGAGTTAAGGACTCGTAATCAAATATGACTGACTCCGACTCCTGGAATTTTAAAGCTTTCTACTCCTGATTCCGACTTTTTCCCCCCCAAAGTCAGTCCTACTGCGACACTTACTCCATAGGCCTGTCAGAGTTTAGGACTCGTAGTCAAAGATGACTGATTCCGACTCTTGGAATTTTAAAGCTTTCTACTCCCGATTCCGACTTTTTTTTCCCTCACAATCAGGCCAACTGCGACTCTTACTCCACAGACTTGTCAGAATTAAGGACTCGTAATCAAATATGACTGACTCCGACTCCTGGAATTTTAAAGCTTTCTACTCCTGATTCCTACTTTTTTCCCCCCAAAGTCAGTCCTACTGCGACACTTACTCCATAGACCTGTCAGAGTTAAGGACTCGTAGTCAAAGATGACTGACTCCGACTCTTGGAATTTTAAAGCTTTCGACTCCAGATTCCGACCTTTTTTTCCCCGAAATCAGCCCTACTGCGACTCTTACTCCAAAGACCTGTCACAGTTAAGGACTCGGAGGAAAAGATGACTGGGCCCCTTCAGGCTCGGGCCAACAGGTGTCCCTTCTCCCCCCCCCCGTGTATGCCCCTGATCCGCAGCCCTGGTTATAACAAAGAATGAGATTTGAACCTTAAAATACAAAAATTTCACCCGCAGAGAGCCTTGTTGAAGGAGATGGAGTTTCCTGCTGTGACAATCTGTGGACGAAGTCTGATCCCGAGAGCCAATTCCAAAGAAGCGGGATTGCAACATATGGATGAAATGAGGAAGACGATTTCTAGTCTGCCAACTTATAAGTGAGTTTTATTGTACACTAGCTGCGTTGCCCGACTTTGCCCGTTCTACTTCGAAAATAAAAATTGTGTCAAGTGACGTATATTCAACAATCAGGCTTAAATAAATAAATAAAAAAACATCATGCAAAATTTCCCTCCCAAACGAGGACGACAGATATTAAAATACTTTTAAGAAATTTAATTGAGAAAGATGGATTTACCAGCGGTACCCGCACGGCTTTGCCCGTAGTAGAAAATTAAAAGGTCATTTGGTTCACCTGTATATTTACAAATAATGAATGGTGAATTTCTCGCCAGTTGGCTATGTTAAATGGCTCGCCCATGTAAGGGATACACGTTATAATAATTTGGTAATTTACTCGTCCACGTTATGATAATTTGCCCGATAAAATGTGCTTAAAATTGGAATAGAAAAAGAACAAAATAGAATTTTCAAAAAATCGCTTCGAAGTGCACATCCCCATACTGCAAACTAATTTTGTGCCAAATTTCATGAAAATCGGCCGCACGGTCTTGGCGCTATGCTCGTCACAGAGATCCAGACAAAGAGACTTTCAGCTTTATTATTAGTAGAGATTAGCGCGGTACCCACACGGCTTTGCCGGTGGTAGAAAATTAAAAAGGTCATTTGGTTCGCCTGTATATTTACAAATAATGGATGATGAGTTTCTCGCCAATTTGCTACGTTCATTTGCTCTCCCATGGTCGCATATGGTAGTTCGCTCGTCCACGTTACGGTAATTATCTAGTCCACGTTATGGTAATTTGTTCGTCCACGTTATGATAATTTGCTCGGTAAAATGTTTTTAAAAAACGCAATTGCGGTTCATCAAGTAATTGTGTAAAAAATTTCATGTTTTAAGCGCACTTTACAATTAAAAAAGTAGCTTTTAGTCTGAGTTATCGAAATCTTCTCACGTAAAACAAACGTGTCATTTATACCAAATTTTCTTAAGTAGCCTTAAGGCTGAACTAAAAATAACTTAAGGTGTTAAGTCTGAATTTAAACTGTTCTCGAAAGTAGCCAGAAGTCTGAGTTATCGAAATAAACGCAGTACTGAAGTTATTAAAAATAACTTTAAATCCTTAAATCTGAATTTAAACTATTCTCGGAAGTGACCTTAAGTCTGATGAGTTATCGAAATCTTCTCCGGTATACAAAAGTGTCATCTTATAGAATTAAAAACTGAGCGTATGTAACTATGTATCTATGTCCAAGCTTCTTCTACCGAACGACAGTGAACTGACCATCGAACCAGGTATCGATGGATTCGTAATCTTCCCGTCTTTATGTTTGGCTATTTAACATAATCCTCCGATAATAATTAGCGGAGATATTAATTAAAAAATATTCGCAACTCCAACAAACTATAGGGGACGCTGCACTCACTGTCTAATGGCGGATGAAAAAACTAAAACAAACGCACGCCGTAACGTATAAATTGCTTCTAAATTTAGGAAATGACAGAAACTTTTGTTCGCATGTATGATTTTTGTTCTTTATTCATTTGAAAAGATTTTTCAAAGTCTTTTGGTTATTCTGACCCATGTAGAAAGAGATGAGAAATCAAAAAGTATTACGAAAGTAAACAATTAATGCAGAACACACAGTAAGTTGTTCTGAAGCAGCCATTTTCACGATGTTGAATTCGGAATTCATAAATTTTTGGTTCTCTTCGAACAGCATTTTCATTTTGTACTGTTTTTTCTATACACTAGCACATATTATGTCCAGTTTCGTGACATTTCCGGCATTTGTTGACATTTTTGTGACATTTCCGGCACTTGTTGACATTTTTGTCACATAGTGCACATACGTGACAGATTGTCAAGAGTAACATTTAAAACTAGATAATTTATTTCTATGACTATATGATTGGTTATCAAAAGAAATGCATTTAATTCATTCGTCATGGAAATGATTTAACTGATATGCGAAATCTTGTCAAGATACATTATTTTTTCACACAATACTAAAGCCATAATCCTATAAACAGATTTTTGGCGAAACTCTTCCACCGATAATGACAGCTTTTGCAGAGCAACCAAGTAAAGTTGGCGCGATATTTTATCGATAAAAATTCCAAGCTTTTATTTTTTATTGTTGAAATTCTTAACTTCTTTCTGGATTTTTCAATCTGTTCTGCGATAAATATTTTCAAGAAAATTTATTTGCATACTGTCCATTTCAGTTGGATGCTATAGTAACAAGGTTATTTAAACAATTTATGTGGAAATAAGTTAAGGAAAAGTAGTAATTTTTCAGCACGGCTCTAGTGTCCAGTCAATGTTGTTAAGTTCGCTTTTTTTCCATCGAATTGAAAAACTGATATTTATTCATATTCACTCAGAACAAGATAAATAAAACGTGTACTCACAGTTTACATCAGGTATTTTTGATGTTACGCTGTTGCGAATGACGATTTCAAATGATGAATTACGCAAATAAAAAAATACACATAACAAACTGTTTGTTTTGCCCAAAATGAACACGTGGAACGCAATGTTTTAGCTTTTTCGGCAGTTTTGTAAATCACCGCAAGGAAGCGTATTCGAGCTCTGGAGTTGCGAATTATGACACTTAGATTTCGACATAAAATTCCTATTTTTCGAAAGCTTTCCTCCATTTAAATTATTATTCAGGGCTTCATCTCAACTTTCCTCAACAATGCTTTTATTAAAATCATAGACTAATAATTTAGACTATATCATCTTACTACTATTATATAGTATGCGAAAGTTTGTCTGTATGGATGTATGGATGTTTGTTACTCTTTCACGCAAAAACTACAGAACGGATTTTGATGAAACTTTACAATAATATAGCTTATGCATCAGAATAACACATAGGGTAGTTTTTATCCCGTTATGGGAAGCAAAACCCCCTTAGGGGGCAATAAGACACAATTTTCGTATAAATTCTCTAATATGGGGATGAAAAAATACTTGCACATATTTACATTATATGTCCGTCGAAAGCTCTGATTTTTCTGCTGAAGATGGCACCTGTTCGAAATTTCTAAGTAGAATAAAAAACGAGTTATGAGCTTTTTAGTTCCATGTTCGAAGGCTTTCCTCAACTCAATACAGTATTTAGTGTATCATCTCAACTCCCTGTCGATAGCGACAATTGTTGTATCGTTGACTATCTTTGCTTTTCGTGACTGTTCAAGGTTTTCCTCAAGTCAAATCTTGAAGTAAGGTTTCTGCACAAGATTGGCAAATACTACATGGATTTGAATGATTATTTTCCATTTTAATGCAACATTGAGGCAATTAATGCGTTTTTTTTTTTTTTTAATTTATTTGTGTTGACTGAGTATTTAATCGATCAGCAGGACTCTAGCCAAACTTTTTTTGTGCAATCATTTTAATAGCTAAGGCATTTGGCAATTTTTTCAACTGCCGCTGTTTGTGGAGCTAAAGAGTACGCAATACTGTTTCTCGGTTTTCACCATGTGTAAAAATTCCACCAAGTTAATTTTGGTAAAAAGATCATTAAGTACTATGAGGTATTGAAGTTAAAATTAATCCGACAAATTAGTGAAACAACATTCTTAAATAACATTAAAACTACTATTAAAATGTAAATTAATCCACCAAATTCATTTTTTATCTCCAGTCTCACCAAGTGACTACGATAGTGCATTGGCGAATTTATTTAAAATTTTTATGAAACTTTTTATTTTCTTTTTTGTGTGTGTATTTTTAAGGGTTAATGATGCTAATTAGGATTTTGTGGTTAGGATTGTGTGGTTTGTTCTTTCTTTCTTTCTTTTATTTTGTTTTTGTTTTTTATCCTATCGGACCTGTACTGATGAAGATTTTTGAAAATAATCATGAGCCGGTGTAGCGCTTGATATTATTTGACGAAAATTGGGAAGAGAACTGTTTCACTTTATTTAAGAATAGTTAACCTCACTCGAATTGGATTTTTTGAGAATTACCCAAAGTAACTTCTTTAGAACTCCTAAACGTTTTCGTGATTTATTTTGTGTAACTTTTTGGGAGTCCTCCCAGTTTCGCCGACATTTCATTTACCCCTCTTCCCCCTGATTTTCAATTTTAATCACACCTTTTGATACATTTAAAGGGGCAGGCAATTTGAAATGTCAGCGAAACTGGAGACAAACCTTTTTTGGTAACTATTTGACCTCTACCTGTGTTGACCGTTAACTTGAATCGATTGAAAAAAAACTTCATCAACGTGAGCGAAGCCGCGAGTAAAAGCTAGTAGACTATAATCATAGACTAATAATCATAGATTAAAATTTATAGCGTGACGAAAATCTTTGGGACGAAAGATCTGTTGCCATTTTTTGTCTCGAATATGAGCAAATAAAATTCTAGGTTTTGTTTTAAAGGCTTCTCCTGTAATTGGCGGATTTAAAATGTATACTTTTTGGTTATTTTTCCGAAATCTGCCGCAAAGTTTTACTGTTTTTTTTTTTTTTTTTTTTTTTTTTTTTTTTTTTTTTTTTTTTTGAGCAATCACGATTGCTAACGTTCTCACTTGACTGTTTTTGGCGTGCTATAATTTTATTTTCCTCCCGCCTCCCTCTGCCAGCACCACCGTCGACCAGCCTCACGATGCTGCTCCTCTAGCGAAAACCGTTTCCAGGTTACGTCCATATCCTACACGCATACATACACACACGAATACCTACACACACACATACTCACACACACATACACACATACCCACACACACATATACACACCCACATACCCACACACTCATGCCTGCACACACACACAAACACACGCAAAAATACACGTGATTGCGAAAAACATAATTTGAATTCAAGATGTCAAAATTCAATTTTCTCTTTCTTTAAATTTTCCCTCATGGTTATTGTTATTCCATCTAACTACTGGGGAAAAAAGAAGAAAAATAAACATCCTTGGCGACTTTATCTCTATATGTAGAATTTAAACTATTTCTTAATTTTTGAAATCATAGACAACGGAATGCAATCAGGCGTTATTGTAATGTTTTCCAAATTCACATTGGCGCAAATGCTTCGGAAAATAACCTATACTTTTTTTCGTTTAAGCTTGAACATGCGTCACTTGACATAACTTTTATTTTCGAAGCGGTTCGTGCAAAGCCAGACGACGTAGTTAGTTTATACGTATAGAATTTTCGTTGTAACTCCAGCTTTCCGTTGCTGTTCTCTGCAGCATTTCAGATCACTTGAAAATCCACTGTCTGAAAGATCCACTTTGTCGTTGGTCCCGATTCCGAGACCGGTGCCAGTGTGTCATGAATCCCTGCACCACCAAGCTGTGCTATCCGCACTCGAATCCCTCGTTCTGCAACTGTTCGAAAATAATTTGCCTCTGGGAAGGCATGCAGCACTCGAATTCGTGTGAGATGACTGGCGGAGAATACTGTACCTGTCGGAGGGATTTCAAGTACCAATTTCGCAAGCCGACTAGTAAGTATATTCAGTAAATTACCGCCCATTAGCAAGGGCTAAAGCAGAAATACATGAAATACACCGCCAGCTCAGTCATTTCCAGCCGAGGACTGCAGTTTCGTGCTTATTAGCACTCATCAGCCCGGCATAGGAAAGTGACTGAGCTGGAGATGGAAAACCTCTTAAGGAAGCCAAGAGTGCGAAACAAACTGGTAGCTAATATAGAATTAGCAGACCAGACGAGTGACCGAAGCTATGGTTCGATTCAACTCGAAGATTGAACGCGAGGCAAGGTATCTTCAGTAAATTACCGCCCATTCAATCTTCGAGTTGAACCGAACCATTGCTTCGGTCACTCGTCTGGTCTTCTAATTCTATATTAGTTACCAGTTTGTTTCGCATTCTTGGCTTCCTTAAGAGGTTTTCCATCTCCAGCTCAGTCAATCCTATGCCAGGATGATGAGTGCTAATAAGCACGAAACTGCAGTCCTCGGCTGAAAATGACTGAGCCGGCGGTGTATTTCACGACTAGTAAGTAGTTTTGATCTTTTCCCCCTGAGTACCCTTTTGAATGTCTTTATATTGAGCGAGTTTTTCAATGAGAGGTTCCGTCTCCCACTGAGCTCAGGGAATTTTCTCAGAATCTGACGTTAATAGGAACTCCGTGCAATAAAATATACTTCGAAAATTCCAACTGTTTACATGAATAACCACTTTATTGATCTATTTAAATGCTTTTATCTCATTATTCAGAAGAAAAGAGTTTAAAGATTTAAGGTCGCATTAGAAAACATCACATCGAAATATCAACAATAATGTTTCTAAGATATTCATCAAAATCTTTTTTTGTGCAATTTTTTTTGTGTGCGGTCTATGAAAATTTCACACTAACTGGGACTCAATTGACTAACCAATCTTTAAAACAAATACTTAATAGTGTAATTTTGAGCGATTTTTTTAATGCGAATTTTTTTATGCGGTCCCTATCTACGGCACAAAAACAGGTTTCAGTTTATAGGGTACTAGGCTTCTCAGACGAACAAGAGCTAAAAAAACACCTTTTTTTTTGCCTTTTGTTTAACGATTCAGTCAAAATTTTACTTATTATTACGCTACAGAACTAATAATTACGATCGTTTGAAATTTTCTTCCTTAGTTTTTTGCAGCATTAATATGATGCTGTGAAAATCCAAAACGTGGTACATGTCATGATTCCCCGGTGAATGTCACCATTCCTACAGCAAAGACATAGGCAAAAGATCGAACATTTCCAATGAATGTTGACATTCTCCACTTTCTGTCTTCCCGTCTTAAACTTGTGTGTATCCTGTGTGTGTGTGTGTGTTTTTTTTTTGCAAAGAAACTTAACAACTTAACAGATTTCAAAGCAATAGTTAATTCTATTCTATTTGCTGTGAAATAAGCCCCTTGAAAATCGTTTATCGTTTAAAAATGCTTTTAAGTACAATTAAGCTGAAATTTTTGGGTTTTTTGAAATATCGTTATGAGTTACACAATTTTAACGCGTCTATTAATGAATTGAGATTGTTTTCATTCCGTACTGATTTTTCTGTACTTATTATAACTGTACGAAGGGGGACCCAAAAGAAACCGGACTAATGGTGCGATGCCAATCCTATATGTAGTAGAGGGTTCTCCAGCTAGATGGCTCAAGTAGAGACCTTCACAAACCAGTTGTGCAAGTGGCGTCAGTTTAGTTGATAACGTCTGATCGTAGTGTTGGTTTTCTCAGGTGTTGTTTCTTTCCGCCTGCGAACTCCTTACGGCAGATTTGAAAGAACAAACTGTAAACTTGAAATTTTGCTTCTCCTGCTTGAAAAGTCGGCAACGGATTAGCTTACCAAATGTTTCAACAAACTTTCAAGATCGGTGCTGTGAGTCGTATATAAGTTTTCGAGTGGGTTGGGCACTTTAAACGCGGTAGTATGAATGTTGAGGATCATGCTCGCTCTAAGCGCCCTTCAACGTCCCGAAATGATGAAAACGTTGAAAAAATCTGCCAAAAAATCAACGAGAGTCGTCATTTTACGACTGACGAAAATTTAGAAGAAACAATAGTGAGTTGGAGCTCGATAGGGCGATCGGAAGGATGGTTCCTTCACAATGATAACACTCCCGTACACACAACCTTCACTATTAACCGCTAATTGGCTTCTCAGGGGTGGCCTGTCGTTCTTCGACCCCCGTATTCGCCAGACCTAGTCGCCTGAGATCTTTTTCTGTTTCCGAGGATAAATAAATCTGAAAGTGAAGCGTTTTGATGATGTAGAGGCTGTAAAAACTGCTTCGCAACGGGCACTGAACATGGTCAAAGTTAAAAAGTTCCTGGGGAGCTTCTAACAGTGGAAAAAAGAATTAACAAGTGTATTGCATCTAAGGGTGAACACTTTAAAGGAGACTAAAGAAATTTTGTGAATAAAGTAATCTATAAATATTTTAGAACAAAAATCCGGTTATTTTGGGTCCCCCCTCGTACTCTTACCATTGTAACTTCCTTTTCGCTGTAGCTTGCAATATCGTTAACTAAAATGAAATGCATCAATAAATTAGCGTAAGAGTACAAAAATTGGCTAAAAACTGTCAGCTATAAGTCTTTACAAGTTGTAGAGCAAAGACGCAACTAAAGGGGTGTTCCGACCAAATATAGATGCTTGTTTACATAGCATCCAGGCCAAACAACCACTGCGACATGAAGACCTAAAAAAGCAACTACCTTTGCGAAAAAAAACGTGTTTTTAAAGAATGTAAAGATGATGTACAATATTCTCAATCCAATCATTTCTTGCCTTCAATCTTCATGTTGAGCCGAACCATTGCTTCGGTCACTCGTCTGGTCAGTGCTAATTCTGTATTAGGTACCAGTTTGTTTGGCACTCTAGGCTTCCTTAAGGGGTTTTCCACCTCGAGCTCAGTCACTCCTATGCCGGGCTGATGAGTGCTGATAAGCCTAAAATTGCAGTCCTCGGCTGGAATTGACTGAGCTGGCGGTGTATTTCATGTATTTTTGCCTTAGCCCTGGCTATAGGGCGATAACTCACTGAAAATTCCCATTTCTTTAGATGAAGACGGCCTGTGTGATTTCAATGCAGCAGAACAGAAACTGAACCTGTCGGACAGCGCTACGGCGCTACTGGAACTGATCAGGAGCTCGAGGAGTAACGATTTGAGGGATGTGGCTTCTTACATAAAGCCGAATGTGAGAATTCTCGACAATTACGGGTTCTCTTTTGATAGTATTGTGTTTGCTTGCACGTTTGGAGGAAAAAACTGCAATGTCACGTAAGTAACAACCCACATTCCCGAGTTTCTACTTGTCATGCGTAGTCTGGTTCTGGTAAAAAGATGCTTGACCTTGGGCGTACTTATTTATGTTATTAAGGCTGCGTTCGGAAATAATCCACCGGTCACACCGCGTGGTTACTCCGGTGTGGTTATGACGTATCTGGATTTCTCTACGAAGCCTGGTAGAATGGACCTTATTCACGGTTTCGCAACGGTCCCATCAGCTGTCCGTCTGCGGGTATTTTGACCAATTACGTAGTGTCAGTAGTGCTAAAGAAACTCGTTTTATTTACGGATTACTGGACTTCATGCTCATAATGAACATGTTTAGGGCTTAAAAAGACTTACGAATGCATGAAAAATGGCGAGAAACGGGGAAAATAAAAAGAGAATTCGAGTTTTCACCATGTTTCTGATATGGAACCAAAGAGGCTTAAACCCATGAAAATACGATAATAAAGAGAGTATTTCGTATCAAATGAATCGTTCATCATTCTTTTACAACGTTTCTTAGTTAAAAACGTAAAAAACCTCCCATTTTTAAATGGAAAGAAGAGTTTATAAGCCACACAAAAGCAAGTGTTATTATACGCTGTAGTGCCGGATTTTCGTCTGCTACAGTTCCCACAATGCACTGCAGTGAGGGTTTTTACCCTCACTGCAGTGCATTGTGGGATTCCAACAGATCTTCAGATCTTCAGTGCACCGCAGTGACGTCAGGTGAATACTGTCCATAGCTGTGTTTCCGAACGCTCGTAGTTACACCGCGGTAGTTCTAGTTCAGCAGCAAACGACGCTCCAATCAAAGTGTAACTTTCGGGATGGAAAAGTCATGTGCGTTACGATCAAAACATGAAACACGACCGGATTGGCCAACACAGACTTTGTGACGTTTGTGATCTCGCTAACCGCTTCCAGACAGCACGGTGTGACAGGTTGCTACCAAGTCGACCGCTAGAAAACGACCGCAGCGTTTCCGAACGCGGTTAGGTGACGTCACCGGTTCCACCGTAAGCGTTTCCGAACGCTTGCGATGGCACCGAGGTGACCGATCTTTGTTTCCGATTGCACCCCAAGTGGAGAAATTCTTAGATTGGCACAACGCCAATAATCTTTATCGGCAGCACAAATCGATTTTTCTCACCCTTACTTTCCAAATGGATTCATTTAAGCTTCAGATCGTTGGAAGTCATTTTGTCAGAGCCAAATTATACCTGATTTTTTGTGAATACTTCTCGTCTTTCTAAGCTGTACTAAAAGCAAATTTGCATCATAAGAATTCTGTGCAGTCTCAGATAATCAACTAGCTTTTATATAGGTTGTTTTTTCAACAACCTTTATAATTATTTCCATTATATCCATATTCCTGCCTATAAAACAACAACCATTATCTTTAACCATATAGCTTATATCACACGCTGCTGTTTTCTCTGCGCATGATATTGTGTACGTACATGTAATTTTATGACAAGAATAAGTTAATGCTATTTGATCTACTTGATTTGACTTGCAGAAAGTGGTCTCAGGCAGAAATGCTCCTAATCATGTAATTAATCAATAAGTGATCAATAATTAAAACTGACAACTTTGAAAATTTTCCGTTTATTGATTTGAACAAAACAATAAACGGACAGTCAAACTATTATTACCCTGGAATCAAGACTTATTACGCATGCACTAACTGTTTACTGATGCTCTCCTTGTGATCTTTGACAGTTCGTGATTGCACTTTTCAAGGAGTTTTGAATGCTAAATTTATAAGGAGTTTTGAATGCTCTCTTTTTAAGTAATTTTGAACGCTTTCTTTTTAAGTATAGTTTTGAACTCCTTTCAGAATAATTCCTTTTTAAGGATTTTAAATGCTCTCTTTAAAAGGAATTTTGAATGCTCTCTTTTCAAGGAATTTTGAATGCCGTCTTTTCAAGGAATTTTGAATGCTCTCTTTTCAAGGAATTTTGAATGCTCTCTTTTCAAGGAACTTTGAATGCTCTCTTTTCAAGGAATTTTGAATGCTCTCTTTTCAAGGAACTTTGAATGCTCTCTTTTCAAGGAATTTTGAATGCTCTCTTTTCAAGGAACTTTGAATACTCTCTTTTCAAGGAATTTTGAATGCTCTCTTTTCAAGGAACTTTGAATGCTCTCTTTTCAAGGAACTTTGAATACTCTCTTTTCAAGGAATTTTGAATGCTTTGTTTTCAAGGAATTTTGAATGCTCTCTTTTTAAGGAACTTTGAATGCTCTCTTTTCAAGGAACTTTGAATACTCTCTTTTTAAGGAATTTTGAATGCTCTCTTTTCAAGGAATTTTGAATGCTCTCTTTTCAAGGAATTTTGAATGCTAACTTTTCAAAGAATTTTGAATGCTCTCTTTTCAATAAATATTGAATGCTGTCTTTTCAATAAATATTGAATGCTCTCTTTTCAATAAATATTGAATGCTCTCTTTTCAATAAATATTGAATGCTCTCTTTTTGAGGGTTTTGAATGCTCTCTTTTTAGGAAGGATTTTACTACTCTATATAGCCCACATTACGGAAGATGCTATATGTTCAATTATATTGGAGAAGAGCATGGGAAAGCGGAGGGAAAAGGGAAAGTTATTCGTCATACTGGAAGACAGCACGGTCAGTATATTTTGCTTTTTTTTTTTTTTTTGCACAAGCAGGGGCCATTCATTACCTTCATCCCATGTGCACTTTTTATTCCATCAGGTCTTCAGATCTACATGCACAGCAACATGTACAATGAGTTTACTCTCTTCTCAAACGAATTGGGTATTCGAGTTGTTGTCCATGATCCTCATCGGTTGCCTTTCGCCAACGAAAAAGGTTTCGACATCCGAAAGAACGACATTCATTCAATAAGTGTTCGGTACCAAGAAGTCAACAGGCTAGGACCACCTTACAGCCACTGTGCAAATGATGGGGATAACAACACCTCGTGCTATACTGCGAAATATTATGACCAATTGGCAAGTACAACTTTTAGTATGCATCTATCTTCGGCGCTTAAGATAAAGTATCTAAGTTCAAAAAACTCAAATTTTGAGACTTCTTCAATTTAAATCTTCAAATAAAAAAAAAATCATTTTTTAGATTCCTAACTCTTACAAAAAATTCATTTAAATAACTTTTAAACTGTGCAATTGATTTTCACCAGACTGGTCCAACCTTCTCATGCACGGAGGCCGAACTTGATATAAAGAATTTGAAATTTTAAAATTTCCTAAATATCATGGGAGTGCATGGAAAACAAAAGAAAATTAGAAACCAATAAGAATAATTGTTGACATTACTTTATGCTTGTTTTATTTATGCTGATTTGTATCTGTTTTCGAGAGACCAATTTCTGAATATTGACCTTAAATTTGCGACATGTGACTAATCGTGGCATTCAATTTGTAACATCGAACAAGACACCGGGTCAGCTTCGTGGACTGCATGTGAACCACGGACCATCGGTATTGCACTGGTTTACACCATGAAATCAGAGCCTGATTACCGCAGGGGCATGTGGGGCACAGGCCCCTCCTCTTACATTTCAGGGGAGCCCAAAATCCCCTTAATTTGTCATGCTAATTAAAATAAATAATGATTTCACTCAGAATCTAAAGTACGATGATATCATTGATAGTTTTGCAAATGCCAAAACAAGGAAAAAATCTATTAGTTGATAAAAATTCCCCTTAAAAATGGGATCTCTTTGCATGTCAGAAACCCACTCCAAATTTAGTGTGTATTTACTATTAAAAGTTATACCATAGATCATTTTGATATTTACGGTTTACTGCAACGGGCAAAGTTTAACCACATTTTATATATTTATCGTATACTACTATATCTCTTCCACATTTTAAATGTATATATTATATTGTGATATGAGGCACCACCAAATTTAGTATGGTTTTGTAAAAACGCAAGTATCGAAATAGTTTATTGCTTCCATGTATAAAAAAGCGGTAATTGGGGGGGGGGGGGGCACAAAATAACTTTCGTGCCCAGTGTCTTCAAAAATCTTAGTCGGGCCCTACGGAGGCCCTGAAATAGAAATGTGCCCCATGTCCAATGTGAGGATGATCGGGCTCTGCATAAAATAACCAACTGTAAAGTTTAATTCAGTGCAGTGATTCAACGAATCAGGCATCGAGTAATCGCTATTGTATAATCGTTGGGATTGTATAATCGTATGGACCGCAATCGATTGCTTTTTTTTGGGAAATCACAATCGCAATCAAGATACCAAAGAACACTGTAATCATAAGCGTAATCAAAACCATTATTTTTTTATGTAATCGTCATCTTAATCGCATGAAACCAGTGTTGGGCATCAACTAAAAAAATCAACTAAATTTGTAATTGATTGATTAGTTGACTAAAGTAATCTGACTCCCATTTAGTTCAGACTAATATTTTAAAAATTTAATTCAATTGCAGACGAAGATTAACGTTAGTTTAAACTAACTCGTTAGTTGACTAAAAAAACTAATTTAGTTCAGATTGATTTAGTTCAGATTAAAGTAATCAGATTGAATTTAATCAGACTAAAAGTAATCAGATTAAAAGTAATCAAATTGATTTGATTACTTTTTCAATTCAGATTAAATTCGTAAAATATAAATATCACATGAACAGAGGCATATTTGTATTTCTACGTGTATATATATATTTATGCAAGCATACACGAGTTAATGCGTGTACATACGACTACGTGCGGGTATATACGTATATAAACGTGTTATCCCGCGTATGTTCGTGTACGGAGGTATATTTGAAATTTTAAGTAAATATACATATTTATGTGTGCATACCAGTAAATACGTGTATATACGAGTATGTACGTGTATATAAGAGTATGTACGTGTACACATAACAATATGCGTCTAGATACGTGTTACCCCGAGTATACTCGTGTAAAATGGTACATTTGTATTTCTACGCCATATTCCAGCATGCGTATACGAGAAAGTACGTGTATATACAAGTATGTTCGTGCACACACGAGAATATGCATATAGATACGTGTTAACCCGAGTATACTCGTGTACAGAGGTAAATTTCAATTTAAAAGTGTATATACATATTTATGCAGGCATATACGAGAAAATGCGTGTATATACGAGTAAGTACGTGCACACATGATAATAGGCTTATAGATACGTGTTTAACCCGAGTATACTCGTGTAACATGGCACATTTGTATTTCTACGTGTGTGTGCATATTTATGCGTTTATAAGCGAGTAAATACGTGTATATACGAGTATGTACGTGTACACACGATTATGCGTATAGATACGTGTTACCCCGAGTATACTCGTGTACAGAGGTAAATTTGCTTTTAATTGTGTATATACATATTTATGCGTACACACAAGCTAAGATACGTGTATATACGTGTACACATGAGAATATGCGTATAGATACGTGTTACCCCGAGTATACTCGTGTAAAGAGGTACATTTGTATTTCTAAGTTTATATACATATTTAAACGTGCATATACGAGAAGGTACGTGTACATAAAAGTATGTTCTTGTACAACCGAGAATATACTTATACATACGTGTTAACCCGAGTATACTCGTGTACAGAGGTAAATTTCTATTTAAAAGTGTATATACATATTTATGCAGGCATATACGAGAAAATACGTGTATATACGAGTAAGTACGTGCACACATGATAATAGGCTTATAGATACGTGTTTAACCCGAGTATACTCGTGTAACATGGCACATTTGTATTTCTACGTGTGTGTGCATATTTATGCGTTTATAAGCGAGTAAATACGTGTATATACGAGTATGTACGTGTACACACGATTATGCGTATAGATACGTGTTACCCCGAGTATACTCGTGTACAGAGGTAAATTTGCTTTTAATTGTGTATATACATATTTATGCGTACACACAAGCTAAGATACGTGTATATACGTGTACACATGAGAATATGCGTATAGATATGTGTTACCCCGAGTATACTCGTGTAAAGAGGTACATTTGTATTTCTACGTTTATATAAATATTTAAGCGTGCATATACGAGAAAGTACGTGTATATACAAGTATGTTCGAGTACACACGAGAATATGCATATAGATACGTGTTAACCCGAGTATACTCGTGTACAGAAGTAAATTTCTATTTAAACGTGTATATACATATTTATGCAGGCATATACGAGAAAATACGTGTATATACGAGTAAGTACGTGCACACATGATAATAGGCTTATAGATACGTGTTTAACCCGAGTATACTCGTGTAACATGGCACATTTGTATTTCTACGTGTATGTGCATATTTATGCGTTTATAAACGAGTAAATACGTGTATATACGACTATGTACGTGTACACACGATTATGCGTAGAGATACGTGTTACCCCGAGTATACTCGTGTTCAGAGGTAAATTTGCTTTTAATTGTGTATATACATATTTATGCGTGCACACAAGCGAAGATACGTGTATATACGTGTACACATGAGAATATGCGTATAGATATGTGTTACCCCGAGTATACTCGTGTAAAGAGGTACATTTGTATTTCTACGTTTATATAAATATTTAAGCGTGCATATACGAGAAAGTACGTGTATATACAAGTATGTTCGAGTACACACGAGAATATGCATATAGATACGTGTTAACCCGAGTATACTCGTGTACAGAAGTAAATTTCTATTTAAACGTGTATATACATATTTATGCAGGCATATACGAGAAAATACGTGTATATACGAGTAAGTACGTGCACACATGATAATAGGCTTATAGATACGAGTTTAACCCGAGTATACTCGTGTAACATGGCACATTTGTATTTCTACGTGTATGTGCATATTTATGCGTTTATAAACGAGTAAATACGTGTATATACGAGTATGTACGTGTACACACGATTATGCGTAGAGATACGTGTTACCCCGAGTATACTCGTGTACAGAGGTAAATTTGCTTTTAATTGTGTATATACATATTTATGCGTGCACACAAGCGAAGATACGTGTATATACGTGTACACATGAGAATATGCGTATATATATATATGTGTTACCCCGAGTATACTCGTGTAAAGAGGTACATTTGTATTTCTACGTTTATATACATATTTAAGCGTGCATATACGAGAAAGTACGTGTATATACAAGTATGTTCGAGTACACACGAGAATATGCATATAGATACGTGTTAACCCGAGTATACTCGTGTACAGAGGTAAATTTCTATTTAAACGTGTATATACATATTTATGCAGGCATATACGAGAAAATACGTGTATATACGAGTAAGTACGTGCACACATGATAATAGGCTTATAGATACGTGTTTAACCCGAGTATACTCGTGTAACATGGCACATTTGTATTTCTACGTGTATGTGCATATTTATGCGTTTATAAACGAGTAAATACGTGTATATACGAGTATGTACGTGTACACACGATTATGCGTAGAGATACGTGTTACCCCGAGTATACTCGTGTTCAGAGGTAAATTTGTTTTTAATTGTGTATATACATATTTATGCGTGCACACAAGCGAAGATACGTGTATATACGTGTACACATGAGAATATGCGTATAGATATGTGTTACCCCGAGTATACTCGTGTAAAGAGATACATTTGTATTTCTACGTTTATATAAATATTTAACCGTGCATATACGAGAAAGTACGTGTATATACAAGTATGTTCGAGTACACACGAGAATATGCATATAGATACGTGTTAACCCGAGTATACTCGTGTACAGAAGTAAATTTCTATTTAAACGTGTATATACATATTTATGCAGGCATATACGAGAAAATACGTATATATACGAGTAAGTACGTGCACACATGATAATAGGCTTATAGATACGTGTTTAACCCGAGTATACTCGTGTAACATGGCACATTTGTATTTCTACGTGTATGTGCATATTTATGCGTTTATAAACGAGTAAATACGTGTATATACGAGTATGTACGTGTACACACGATTATGCGTAGAGATACGTGTTACCCCGAGTATACTCGTGTACAGAGGTAAATTTGCTTTTAATTGTGTATATACATATTTATGCGTGCACACAAGCGAAGATACGTGTATATACGTGTACACATGAGAATATGCGTACATATATATATGTGTTACCCCGAGTATACTCGTGTAAAGAGGTACATTTGTATTTCTACGTTTATATACATATTTAAGCGTGCATATACGAGAAAGTACGTGTATATACAAGTATGTTCGAGTACACACGAGAATATGCATATAGATACGTGTTAACCCGAGTATACTCGTGTACAGAGGTAAATTTCTATTTAAACGTGTATATACATATTTATGCAGGCATATACGAGAAAATACGTGTATATACGAGTAAGTACGTGCACACATGATAATAGGCTTATAGATACGTGTTTAACCCGAGTATACTCGTGTAACATGGCACATTTGTATTTCTACGTGTATGTGCATATTTATGCGTTTATAAACGAGTAAATACGTGTATATACGAGTATGTACGTGTACACACGATTATGCGTAGAGATACGTGTTACCCCGAGTATACTCGTGTTCAGAGGTAAATTTGCTTTTAATTGTGTATATACATATTTATGCGTGCACACAAGCGAAGATACGTGTATATACGTGTACACATGAGAATATGCGTATAGATATGTGTTACCCCGAGTATACTCGTGTAAAGAGGTACATTTGTATTTCTACGTTTATATAAATATTTAAGCGTGCATATACGAGAAAGTACGTGTATATACAAGTATGTTCGAGTACACACGAGAATATGCATATAGATACGTGTTAACCCGAGTATACTCGTGTACAGAAGTAAATTTCTATTTAAACGTGTATATACATATTTATGCAGGCATATACGAGAAAATACGTGTATATACGAGTAAGTACGTGCACACATGATAATAGGCTTATAGATACGAGTTTAACCCGAGTATACTCGTGTAACATGGCACATTTGTATTTCTACGTGTATGTGCATATTTATGCGTTTATAAACGAGTAAATACGTGTATATACGAGTATGTACGTGTACACACGATTATGCGTTGAGATACGTGTTACCCCGAGTATACTCGTGTACAGAGGTAAATTTGCTTTTAATTGTGTATATACATATTTATGCGTGCACACAAGCGAAGATACGTGTATATACGTGTACACATGAGAATATGCGTATATATATATATGTGTTACCCCGAGTATACTCGTGTAAAGAGGTACATTTGTATTTCTACGTTTATATACATATTTAAGCGTGCATATACGAGAAAGTACGTGTATATACAAGTATGTTCGAGTACACACGAGAATATGCATATAGATACGTGTTAACCCGAGTATACTCGTGTACAGAGGTAAATTTCTATTTAAACGTGTATATACATATTTATGCAGGCATATACGAGAAAATACGTGTATATACGAGTAAGTACGTGCACACATGATAATAGGCTTATAGATACGTGTTTAACCCGAGTATACTCGTGTAACATGGCACATTTGTATTTCTACGTGTATGTGCATATTTATGCGTTTATAAACGAGTAAATACGTGTATATACGAGTATGTACGTGTACACACGATTATGCGTAGAGATACGTGTTACCCCGAGTATACTCGTGTTCAGAGGTAAATTTGTTTTTAATTGTGTATATACATATTTATGCGTGCACACAAGCGAAGATACGTGTATATACGTGTACACATGAGAATATGCGTATAGATATGTGTTACCCCGAGTATACTCGTGTAAAGAGATACATTTGTATTTCTACGTTTATATAAATATTTAACCGTGCATATACGAGAAAGTACGTGTATATACAAGTATGTTCGAGTACACACGAGAATATGCATATAGATACGTGTTAACCCGAGTATACTCGTGTACAGAAGTAAATTTCTATTTAAACGTGTATATACATATTTATGCAGGCATATACGAGAAAATACGTATATATACGAGTAAGTACGTGCACACATGATAATAGGCTTATAGATACGTGTTTAACCCGAGTATACTCGTGTAACATGGCACATTTGTATTTCTACGTGTATGTGCATATTTATGCGTTTATAAACGAGTAAATACGTGTATATACGAGTATGTACGTGTACACACGATTATGCGTAGAGATACGTGTTACCCCGAGTATACTCGTGTACAGAGGTAAATTTGCTTTTAATTGTGTATATACATATTTATGCGTGCACACAAGCGAAGATACGTGTATATACGTGTACACATGAGAATATGCGTACATATATATATGTGTTACCCCGAGTATACTCGTGTAAAGAGGTACATTTGTATTTCTACGTTTATATACATATTTAAGCGTGCATATACGAGAAAGTACGTGTATATACAAGTATGTTCGAGTACACACGAGAATATGCATATAGATACGTGTTAACCCGAGTATACTCGTGTACAGAGGTAAATTTCTATTTAAACGTGTATATACATATTTATGCAGGCATATACGAGAAAATACGTGTATATACGAGTAAGTACGTGCACACATGATAATAGGCTTATAGATACGTGTTTAACCCGAGTATACTCGTGTAACATGGCACATTTGTATTTCTACGTGTATGTGCATATTTATGCGTTTATAAACGAGTAAATACGTGTATATACGAGTATGTACGTGTACACACGATTATGCGTAGAGATACGTGTTACCCCGAGTATACTCGTGTTCAGAGGTAAATTTGCTTTTAATTGTGTATATACATATTTATGCGTGCACACAAGCGAAGATACGTGTATATACGTGTACACATGAGAATATGCGTATATATATATATGTGTTACCCCGAGTATACTCGTGTAAAGAGGTACATTTGTATTTCTACGTTTATATACATATTTAAGCGTGCATATACGAGAAAGTACGTGTATATACAAGTATGTTCGAGTACACACGAGAATATGCATATAGATACGTGTTAACCCGAGTATACTCGTGTACAGAGGTAAATTTCTATTTAAACGTGTATATACATATTTATGCAGGCATATACGAGAAAATACGTGTATATACGAGTAAGTACGTGCACACATGATAATAGGCTTATAGATACGTGTTTAACCCGAGTATACTCGTGTAACATGGCACATTTGTATTTCTACGTGTATGTGCATATTTATGCGTTTATAAACGAGTAAATACGTGTATATACGAGTATGTACGTGTACACACGATTATGCGTAGAGATACGTGTTACCCCGAGTATACTCGTGTTCAGAGGTAAATTTGCTTTTAATTGTGTATATACATATTTATGCGTGCACACAAGCGAAGATACGTGTATATACGTGTACACATGAGAATATGCGTATATATATGTGTTACCCCGAGTATACTCGTGTAAAGAGGTACATTTGTATTTCTACGTTTATATACATATTTAAGCGTGCATACACGAGAAAGTACTTGTATATACAAGTATGTTCGAGTACACGCGAGAATATGCATATAGATACGTGTTTAACCCGAGTATACTCGTGTACAGAGTGTAATATTTATTTGTACTTGTACGTTATAATACATATTTATGCGTGCATACACGAGTTATACGTGTATATACGAGTATTTTTGTGCATATACGTGTATATACGTGTTGACTCGACGATATTCGTGTATACAGGAATTTTGTATTTCTACGTGTATATACCTACAAGTACGTGTGAACACAAGTAAATATGTGTATATACGATACATATTTGTAAACACGAGTTTATACGTATAAATACGTGTTATACCGAGTATATTCGTGCACGGAGATATGTTTAATTTCTAAGTGTATGTAAAAATTTATTTGTGCATACACGAGTAAATACATGTATACACGAGTATATACGTGTACACAAAGGAATATACGTATGGATACGTGTTAATCCGAGTATACTCGTGAACAGAGGTAAATTTGTATTTAAACGTATATATACATATTTATGCATGCATATACGAGAAAATACGTGTATATTGGAGTAAGTTCGTGTACAAGCAAGATTAGATGTCTAGGTTTTTTTTTTAGCCCGAGTATACTCGTGTACAATGGTATATTTGTATTTCTATGTGTATATGCATATTTGTGCGTTTATACATAAATAAATGCGTGTATAAACGAGTATGTACGTGAACACATGAGAGAATATGTGTATAGATACTTGTTACCCCGAATATACTCGTGTACAGAGAAATTTTCTTTGTATATACATATTTATGCGTGCATATAAGAGAATACGAGTATGTAAGTATTCACACGAGTATATGCGTATAGATAAATGTTACACCGAGTCTACTCGTGTGTAGAGGTCGTTGTATTTACACGAGAATATGCGTATAGATAAATGTTACACCGAGTATACTCGTGTGTAGAGGTACATTTGTATTTAAAATTGCATATACATTTTTATGCGAGCATACATGAGAAAATACAAGTATATACGAGTATGTACGTGCACACACAAGAATATGCGTATAGATACGTGTTTAACCCTAGTATACTCGAGTAGAGAGGTACACTTGTATTTTTGGTTAAAATTCATATTTATGCGTGTATATACGAGTAAGTACGTGTATATACGAGTGTGTACGTGTATATACGGAGCTGTACGTGTTAACCTGAGTATATTCGTGTCTACAGGAATTTTGTATCTCTACGTGCAAACAGAAGTAAATACGTGTATATACGAGTTCGTAAGTGTAAACACGAAATTTTACGTATAAATACGTATTTCCCGAGTCTATTAGTGCACGGATTTATATTCAAACTTCTAAGTGTACACAATGTTTATCAGTACAGCGTTCACAGACTTTCAGGGCAGATAGAGTACACCTAGACAAGGGGAAACCCATAGCAATGCATGATCGGAAACACTTTCCTGGCGCGGTAGTGACAACACCAATCACCAAAAAGACAAAACACGAATAAGAGAAGAGAACATGTTCAGAATCTTTAGTACAGCAAAAAACTAAGGAAAAAGAAAATTAAGGGGCCAACGATCATCATCAAAGAAGGTGTTCGAAATTACGACCCCGCCCGTAATATCGAAATTTAGCAAAAATACCGGGCGGGTCCCGGACTTCCTGGTGGAACAAAAACCACGTGTGCGCATGCACCGTCATCTGATGCTTCGGTTTACGTAGCAACATCTGTTGTATGCACCAGACAAATCTTACCAGTATTTTTGCTGTATTAAAAATAATAAACATGTTTTCTCCTCTTAATCGTGCCCTGTCTTACGCTTTGTGTCGTCACTATCGCGTCTAGGTGCACTGTATCTGCTCTGAAAGTATGTAAACGCTGTACTGATACATCCTGTATACTTATTTATGTGTGCAAACACGAGTAAATACTTGTATATACGAGTATGTTCGTGTACATACTAGAATTTGTGTATGGATACGTGTTAACCCGACTAAACTCGCGTACAAAGGTAAATTTGTATTTAAACGTTTATATACATATTTATGCATGCATATGCGAGAAAATACGTGTACAAACGAGTAAGTGCGATTCCACACGAGAAAAGACGTATAGATACGTGTTTAATCTGAGTATACTCGTGTACAATGGTACATTTGTATTTCTACGCGTATATGCATATTTATGCATTTTTGCACGAGTAAATACGTGTATATACGAGTGTGTACTTGTACACACGAGAATATGCGTATAGATACGTGTTACCCCAAGTGTACTCGTGTACAGAGGTAAATTAGCTTTTAAACGTGTATATATATATTCATGCGTGCATATAAGAAAAAATAATTGTATTTTCGAGTATGTACGTGTACAGACGAGAATATGCGTGTAGATACATGTTTAACCCGAGTATACTCGTGTACAGACGTACATTTGTATTTGTAAGTTAAAATACATATTTATGATGCATACACGAGTTAATGCGTGTATATACGAGTAAGTACGTGTATATACGAGTATGTGCGTAAACGTGTTAATCGGAGTATATACGTTTACACACTAATTTTGTATTTGCCACGGGTATGTACATCAAAGTACGTGCAAACACAAGTAAATACGTTTATATACGAGTATATAAGTGTAACTTGTTATCCCGAGTATATTGGTGTACAGATGTATATTTTTATGTCCAAGTGTATGTCAATTGCAGATACAAAGAGGGGTCATGAAGGTCAGAACCCGCTCCCCCCCCCCCCCCACACCGCGGGGAAAATTTTGAACGTTTGCTTGAAAAATACAAAAAAAGTATCGAAACCATGAGAAAATGTAATAATCTTTTTGATTTTTTTTTTTTTTTGGGAGGGGGGCATTACAGTAGAACCTCGAAAATTCGAATTAATTGAAATCCGACCCATTCCGGAATATCGAAAATCCGGAGAATGAAAAAAACAAAACAAAATAAAACACTCACTGAAATTCACCTTAAAAGGAAACACATAGAATTACAAATAAACAGTAAACATGTCTACAAAGTCTGTAATCTTCTCCTGTGACAGTTCAATTTTTTCCCTATCGAGTAAAACAAATTGATTCAAAGTTGCATTGCGAAGAAAAGGGAACTCAATCAACGACATAACACGGTCTTGCCCGTGAGAGGGTTAAATAAATAATTATTATGGAATTTTGACGATCGCTCTTTAAATGTAAAGGGAAATCGGTCAAATCGATCGAGCCGGATTATCCGGTGATCCAGACTAATGGGGTCCGTGGCGCCGACTTCAAATTTGAAAGGTTTGTTTTTGAAAAATTTTCGTGTTTTAATAGGTTTTTGAAGGTGGGGGAGCCCCCCAGAATATGAGGGACTTTCTTATTTAAGGAGGGGTATCCCCTTACGTAAGTTACTCAGAAACAGACCATGCATCAGCCATCTGGATTTAAAAAATTCAAGCATTTTATTCCAATAAAACCAGAAGCAGTGTGGTCTACGGGGGGGGGGGGGGGGGTGGTCAGTATAGCGGGTGGCGTAAAATTTTTAGGGCTTGTTTTTGAAAAATTTTAGCGTTTACAATGTTTTGGGGGGGGGGAGAATCCCCCACCCCCCCATAACTTGAGGGCAGTTTCTATTTAAGGGAGGTATCTCCTTACTTAAGTTACTCTGAAACAGAACAGGCATTGGCCATCTGAATAAAAAAGATTCAAACATTTTATTCTAATAAGATCAGAAGCAGTGTGACCTCCGGGGGGGGGGGGGGGGTAGTGGGGCGGGATGCGCAAACTTCGAATTTTTAAGGTTTGTTTTTAAAAATTTTCGTGTTTTAATGAGTTTTTTGGGGGTGGGGGAACCCCCCGTAATTTGCGGGGGGTTTCTATTTAAAAGGGTGTATCCCCTTACGCAAGTTACTCTGAAAGAGAACACGCATAAGCCGTCTGGATAAAAAAAAAATCAAGCACTTTATTCCAATAAGATCAGAAGCAGTGTGGTCTATGGGGGGGGGGGGGCGTGGTCAGTGGAAAGGTTGGTTCAAACTTAAAATTTTTAGCGCTTGTTTTTGAAAAAAAAATGTACTTATGTTTTTTTTGGGGGAGCCCCCTTCCCCCGTAATTTGAGGGGGTTCAATCAAGGGGGGGTATCCCCTTAAATAAGTTACTTTGAAACAGAACAAGCATCGGCCATCTGGATAAAAAAATTCAAGCATTTTATTCGAATAAGATCAGAAGCGGTGTGGCCTACAGGGGGGGGGGGTTAGTGGGGCGCATGGCGCAGACTTCAATATTTTAAGGTTTGTTTTTGGAAAATTTTCGCGTTTTTAACCACCCCCCCATAATTTGAGTGGAGTGAATTTCTTTTTGAGAGGGGGGCATCCCTTCATATAAGTAACTGCAATAGGGAATAGGCATCGGCTATCTGGATATGAAAAAAATCAAGCCTTTATTCCAGTACTAGTGGTACCCGCACGGCTTTGCCCGTAATAGAAAATTAAAAGGTCTTTTGGTCCGCCTGTATATTTACAAATAATGTATGGTGAATTTTATCGATAATTGGCTTATGCCCATGTTATGGTTCCACGTTATGGTAATCTCGTCCATCTTATGATAATTTTGTTCCTAAAATCGGAATAGAAAAAGAACCACATCGAATTTTCGAAAAATCGCTTCGAGGTGCACACCCCCATGATACAAACTAACTTTGCCAAATTTTCATGAAAATCGGCCGAAGAGTCTAAGCGCTATGCGCGTCACAGAGATTCAGACATCCAGACATCCTCCAGACAGAGATTTTCAGCTTTATTATTAGTAAAGATTATGTGAAAAAACGGCTTAAAATTTTAATAGAAAATTAATAAAATCGAATTTTCGAAAAATCGCTTCGAGGTACACACCCCCATGCTTCAAACTAATTGTGTGTCAAATTTCATGAAAATCGGCTGAACGGTCTAGGCGCTATGCGCGTCACAGAGATCCAAACATCCATACAGAGAGACTTCAGGTTTGTTGTTTAAAAAGAAAGGAAAAGGAGAAAGATAAAGAAGTAAAGAAAAGAAAGATAAATTTCAGAACAAATTCTTTCCCATTTCATTAAATTTCTGTGAAAAATGGGTTTAAAATTGGAATAGAAAAAGAACAAAATCGAATTTTCGAAAAATCGCTTCGAGGTGCACACCACTATGCAACAAACTAACTTTGCGCCAAATTTCATGAAAATCGGCCGAACGGTCTAGGCGCTATGCCCGTCACAGAGATCCAGACATTCTACAGACATCCAGACATCCTCCGGACAGAGAGAATTTCAGCTTTATTATTAGTAAAGATTATGTGTAAAGGGCTTAAAATTTTAATAGAAAATTCATAAAATCGAATTTTCGAAAAATCGCTTCGAGGTGCACACTCCCATGCTACAAACTAACTTTGTGCCAAATTTCATGAAAATCGGCCGAACGGTCTAGGCGCTATGCGCGTCACAGAGATCCAGACATCCATACAGAGAGACTTTCAGGTTTGTTGTTTAAAAAGAAAGGAAAAGGAGAAAGATAAAGAAGTAAAAAGAAAAGAAAGATAAAGAAAGATAATTTTCAGAACAAATTCTTTCCCATTTTATTAAATTTTTGTGAAAAATGGGCTTAAAATTGGAATAGAAAAAGAACAAAGTCGAATTTTCGAAAAATCGCTTCGAGGTGCACACCACTATGCAACAAACTAACTTTGCGCCAAATTTCATGAAAATCGGCCGAACGGTCTAGGCGCTATGCGCGTCACAGAGATCCAGACATTCTACAGGCATCCAGACATCCTCCGGACAGAGAGAATTTCAGCTTTATTATTAGTAAAGATTATATGTGTAAAGGGCTTAAAATTTTAATAGAAAATTCATAAAATCGAATTTTCGAAAAATCGCTTCGAGGTGCACACCCCCATGCTACAAACTAACTTTGTGCCAAATTTCATGAAAATCGGCCGAACGTTCTAGGCGCTATGCGCGTCACAGAGATCCAGACATCCTACAGACATCCTCCCGACAGAGAGACTTTCAGCTTTATTATTAGTAAAGATAAAGAAGACCAAAAGCAGTATTGTGTACCAAATGGGGGGGGGGGGGGTAGTGTGGGTCATGTCGCAAACTGCGTCAGTCCAAAGGGGGTGTGTTTTTAAAAATTATTGATTTTTTAAGGTCTTAAATCGGTAAGGGGGGCAGCCCCCCAACCCCCAATTCCCCCCCGTAACACATTAGGACCTTCTTAATATTTATTGGGGGGGGGGGAGAAAGAAAGGAACCCCTTAAAGAATTCAAACGCAATCTGTAGTTTTAACAGTGTAGATTTATTTTAATCTGATTAGATTTAGTATAAATTTTAATCTGACGAAATTTAATCTGATTACTTTAGTTGATTAAATCAATCTGATTAAATTAGTTTGACTAAATTCAATCTGATTACTTTAATCTGAACTAAATCAATCTGAACTAAATTAGTTTTTTTAGTCAACTAACGAGTTAGTTTAAACTAACGTTAATCTTCGTCTGCAATTGAATTAAATTTTTAAAATATTAGTCTGAACTAAATGGGAGTCAGATTACTTTAGTCGATAGAGGATTTAGTTGATTAATGCCCAACACTGCATGAAACCAATTATAAGTTCATCTTGTAATAATGAGTTCATATCCATAAAAACTAAAGACAGCACATGTGTGTGATAAAACTCTTAACACAGTCCTTGGTAAGATACTTTCCATGCATAATATTTAAACTGAAACTTTACGAGCATTACCTTACAGGGCTCTTATACAAAAGTTTTAATTTAACAGCAGTTTTTGTGAATTAGTAGAGCTTAAAATATCATTGGTAACAGAAACACCGCGACGCTGATTATTCGCAGATTCTTGAGAAAGTCGCCAGACTATTTCTTTGATGGAAGAGAAAAAAAAAATAAAATTTGTAAAGAAAAAAAATCTTACATTTCATTATTGAAGAATGTTACCGTATTTTCTAGGTTAAATCCACAGACAGCATGTATTAGCATATCAATTTCAATCATTTGTCGGCTATGCTTTAGATTTTAAAGGCAATCAAATGTCAGCTTACCTTGCAGATTGCAGACTTTTTTTTTTATTTTTAAGCGCCTCAAAATTCTGAAAACACTTCTGCTACTTGGGTAGCCGGTTAAAAAAATTGTTTGAGTTAAGTTTTTTACATACTTTAAAAATTTTTATTGTTTTCTTATTAGTGCAATCACAAACTGTTTGCCTTTTTCTGTTCACATTATGCAAAGCTTCAGGGGCGAATACAGACATTTTTGTAAGGGGACAGGTTCCAATGGCCAGCATTATACCTCCTGCGCAAAAAAGGATCAGTTTAAAAGTATCAGTATAATAAAGTATCAGTAAGCACGCTTGCTTATCTCCCCAAGGGTGATGGCTCACTCCTTATATGCTATGCAGCACCCTCCCCCCTCCCTGAATTTTCAATGGCGCAACCTGCGCGTAATGGATCTTACTGTATTCCCTTAAATTTTCATCCTAAGTCATATTTCTTTAGATAGACAGTCCATTCACGTTACCATAAGCTTTTAATATATGAGATTACAGCTATAAATTAGTCAGAAAAAGCACACACACACACATGTGGTTTGACTCGGAAGATTGCTCTGAAAAAATGTTGAAATGATTGTTCTTTTGAAAATGAACAAAAAACTCAAAATAGCAATAGCCCAGTGTACATAAAATACACCACCAAGTCAGTCATTCCAGCCGAGGACTGCAGTTTCGTGCTTATTAGCACTCATCAGCCCGGCATAGGAAAGTGACTGAGCTGGAGGTGGAAAACTTCTTAAGGAAGCCAAGAGTGCCAAACAAACTGGTAGCTAATACAGAATTAGCACTGACCAGACGAGTGACCGAAACAATGGTTCGGTTCAACTCGAAGATTGCAGGCAGTGTCCTTTGAATTATATGACGCGTTGAGAAGAAATATCTTACAAAACCAAGCAAAAAATAATTAACATTGATTCCATGTACTATTTTTTCGGGTCGAAAAAAATTGAAGTTTAATAATAATCACAGTCACAGGGGCATGAGCTGACCCTTAGACCCTCCTCATCAATCCGCTCTCGTACAGCTGCGGTATACCTCATGCGTAACTGTTTTCCAACTTTATGAACTGAAGAACTTATTTAATTCAAAATTTAAAAAATCCTAACTATTTTTTCAAATATTGCAGGGTTGTGAAAAAGAATGCATAAATCGCAAAGTCTTCGAGCGTTGTAGATGCTTTTATGAGAACGCCATGTTGGAAAGCATTGTACCAGAACGAAATTATGTCTGTACCGCTAACGAAGGTATTACAGTTTTTCTCTTTCTTTTTTTTTTTTTGCGATTGCTTCCTATGTTTAAAACAGATTAAACGTAAAATTTACCTTTTAGTACCGTTTAGAAAGAGACTAACACGCAACCCAATAAAATGACAAATAACAAGCCTGATTTTTGATGAAGTCTTTATTAGGAACACAAGCATATTAGCGGCATTTATTGAAGACAATAGAGGAGGGGGGAGGCAAATGCCCCGATACCCGAAACATGAAGACCTCGAATTTGAAGGTTTTTTTTTTTTTTTTTTTTATACAAAAGTAAAACCCTAATGAGAAAAATCACAGAAAATACTGAATGTTATCACAATATAACTGTACAAAATATAGTATAAAATGTTATTATTGTTTTGAATAAGAAATTATTTTAAACCGGGGCTGGTAAAAATATCTGGGGAACGTTCAACTTTTTCCTTGCATCGGTTGAGAATCTTTGGTTTTACTGTACATGCTCCTTCGCCTCGAAACACTTTAGAGAAACAGTTTTGTGAGGAATAAGTAGGCTTGCCAGATTTCTGAAATGCTCAACCGGGACACCAGAATACCCCCCCCCCACACACACACGCACACAGTGTTGCTGATATTCAAAAGGGTACACATCTTTGGCCAGTTTGTGGAGTGACTTTTAGAGGGTAGTTCATTCTCAATGCTATAAATAAATGGTTACTGATTATGAACCAAAACCAGGCAGATAAATTTAAACATTTTATTTCTCACACGTTAATATTTATAACTAGCTGCGTGCCCGGCGTTGCTCGGGCTACTTAAAAAATGAAAGAGATGTCCAATTGATATTTTTGTATTACTCTGACATCAGTTTCTAAAGCGCTAAGGAGTAAATAAATACGTGTAATGCAAGGTTTGCAAAACACCAGTAGAGCATATTTTTAGCAAAAATCTCTTTAACGTTAATCATAGGTATCAATGATACAAGTTATGAGTATTTTCAATTAGCACAAAAGATGAAAATATCTGCATTATAAACTATAATCTGTGCTTACGTTAAAATGAACTACATCTGATAGACTATATCTGAACTATTTATGTACAATTACGATCAGCTTTTACATAGAATGACATACTTTTTGGTTGATTACGTGAAACTAAAGCACCAAGACTAAATAACTACTAATAAGCATTAATTTAATACCAAGTCATCAGATTCCAATTTAGCTTTACTTAAAATCCTTAAAAACAATCTTTTTTGTCCAACTCTGTTTCACTTAAAGAAAACCAAATAATCTTAATTTAACATGTTCTTTTAACGATACAAACTGTATTTCAAAAATAGAAACAGGAAGGAAAAAGAGAGTTATTACAGTTCAAAAACTCACCCATGTGACGGGGGAAAAAGTTCAACAAAATAAACATAATTAGTCGGATATCCTAAATGTACCAAAATATAAGGCCGGTGAATGATAAATTTACACTACAATCAATAAACATAGCTAAAGAAACAACTTTCATATGCTGAAAAGAGTTAAAAACGTTGAATGTAAAAAATAAAAAAAGGACAGACGATAAAATGATGTCCGAATAGATCAACTAATTTTAAACTAATTTTAAATGAGATTCTAGATGGAAACGTTGTTTTAAGATTTAGACAGCAGCCAAAATAATCTCTTTTAAAACAATAATTAGAATTTTACTTGCTCACTCATATGCAAAATGGCAACAGGAAAGAAATAAAAATTCCTGAATAACGTTATGTTAATTAACATTTTAATTAATATCTCCGCTAATTAAAGTTGCACAATTACGAGATTGGTCCTATTGTTTTTTGTTTGGAAAATTTCGAATTGATCGGTATCTCGTTTGAATCTCGTTTCGCAGCGGTTCTCGAGAAGATCCATCTTCAGACAGACAGACGGACGCGAACAGATTTTAATATTATAGAGGATGGATTTACTTTAGTTAGAAGAAACACTTTGAATGAGGAATACGAATTTGAATAATATTTACATTGGTTAGAACTTTTTGGTGTCGAACTTGTGTAAAAGATCTCCCACAATAGCTGACCCCAATACTAGTTATACATGTTAGTAGTTAGTGTTACAAAGGATAAAGTAATTACTCAAAATAATCCTTCATCGTTAATTATTTAAAAACTTTTTTTGGTCATCTTTTTCTCCGATTTATCTTTTTCCGGGACGCGAAGTAGCCGGGACACCGGCATTTCGTCTGAAAACCGGTACTGTCCCGGTAAAACCGGAACGTCTGGCAAGTCTAGGAATAAGTAATTAGAAAAAATTCCAATTTTAGCATTTAATCTAATTTTTAACGCGGTGACTGCTTACAGTGACATTAGTAATAATAAGGGAAAAGAAAAATAATTACTTTCCGAAAAATAAGTTCCAAGTGATAAAAATACTTTAAAAAAAACTTTATAATTAAAAAAGAAAGCAAAATAAACCAACAATATTTTTAAAAAAAAGAAAAAAGAAAAAAAAAGGAATGGCAGAAACATAAAAGGAATTCAGTAATGAACGTTTTAAATGTAAATGAAATTGAAAGTTTCTTTTTTTAATTTAATTTTTTATTGTCGTTTTCTTTTTTTATTACAGAAAAGTGCGTATCTTCTGTTTTAAGTGATAGATCGAACAAAAAGTTTCATTGTAGATGTCCTTTGCCTTGCAGGTAAAGTATACTGATAATTTTACCATAACAGTTAGTTATTCGAAAATACATAAACCAAATGACCTTTTAATCATGCCCTGGTTAAGGAGACTGCAAAAATAGAATGTAAGCAAAAAAACAACTCCTAATCCCCTTTCAAAGAGAGCTCAAGAATGAAAAAAAAAAAATTAATTAATTTGAATTTTGACCTCTTGAATTCAAATTATGTTTTCCGCAATCACGAGTGTGTGCGTATGTAGGCGTGTGTGTTTATGTGTGGGGGGTATGTGTGTTTGTGTGTAGGGGGTATGTGTGTTTGTGTGTGAGGGGTATGTGTGTTTGTGTGTAGGGGGTATGTGTATGTGTGTGTAGGCATGTGTGTTTATGTCTGTGTGCAGGTATGAGTGTGTGGGTAGTTGTGTGATGAGTGTTTGTGTGTGGTGGGGAATGTGTATGTGTGTGTAGGCACGAGTGTGATGATTGTGTGGGTAGTTGTGTGTAGGTCTGTGTGTATGTGTAGGTGTCTGTATGTAGGCGTGTGTGGGTATGTACGTGTTTGAGTGTGTATGTGTGTGTAGGTATGTGTATTTGTGTGTGCGCGCGTGTGTGTGTGTAGTTGTGTATGTATACGCGTTGTGTGTAGGACTTGGACGTAACCTGGAGACGGTTTTCGCTATAGGGAGCAGCATCGTGAGGAGCCGGTCGACGGTGATGCTGCAGAGGTTGCTGGCGGGAAAATAAAAATGATAGCACATCAAAATAGTCCAAGTGAGAACAATAAGCAATCGTGATTGCTCAAAAAAAAGAAAGAAAGTGTAGTTTCAATACGTGGTGGATAACAGAGTAGCAAAGCAAGAGACATTAAGTTGAAAATCATTTATTGGTTTATGTTACATTCAAAAATAAAAAATGCTCACTGAGCTGTTGAATAAATCTAACTTATACATTTGACCGGCCTTGCGTCAATTTGACCAACAAACCATCAAATGAACAGAGCACCTTTCCAACTCTAGAGCAGAGTCCATGCTTATATCCGTAGAAAAACAACTACGCCACCTAGGTAATTTACATATTTTTGCACTTTCAGTTCGAATACTGTCAATACACAAAGATAACTTTTTCTCATCTATATTCATCAGTTATTGATGTAAAAGTTCGTGTTACTCAACATTTTGCGAACGGTCAGTTAATAACTTTTTTTTCTTCAAAAATCGTTTTATATGTGAACTTGTTTTCTCAAGAATTCATTTCATAAAACGAGGACACGCTACTTAAAAAACGGAATTGTCACGTTCAAAACGGGACGTATGGTCGCTTTAAAAGTGAGCAGTATCGAGCAAGGGGGTCCATATGCAAAATTTTAGGGGGGGGGGGGCTCAGATATTTTCTCCATAAAAACCGATTTCTTTCATTACAGATTAGTTATTAAAATTTGTCATTTTTAATAACTTATTCATTAATTGCTTTAGAAGAAATGTTTTTACATTTTTGCAAAGTAAAAAGTACAAAAAGCAAGGAAGTTTTAATTTCAAAGGGGGGCTTGAGCCACCACTTGCCCCCCCCCCCCCATATGGGCGCCCTTGAATCCCGTTGAGGCGCATAATGTGGGGCGAAGCCGTTTCTTTTTGTTTAGAAAAGGAAGAATGGAGAAGTGTAAATATGACGATAATTGATGCTGAGCGTGTGTAGTGCGCGAGATCAATTGCGACTGGGGGGGGGGGGGCTAAAAGATTCCCCCCCCCAAAAAAAAAACTGCGCTGGGAATCCAAAAAAAAATATCAGTTCTTTGAAATGCTAACAGTTTATTTATGAAACTCGCTGCGTTGCCCAGCTTTGTGCGGTCTACCTTGAAAATAAAAATTGTGTCAAGTGACGTATATTCAACAACCAGGCTTAAATAAAAGAAAAAAAAACATCATGCAAAAATTCCCTTCCAAACAATGACGACAGATATTAAAATACTTTCAAGAAATAAAAATGAGAAAGATGGGTTTAAAAAGCGTAACCATGGAAACACAAAATAAAATAAATTTAAGAAATTGCCTGAGAAAAATGGAAGGAAATTTCAAAAGGCGTAACCGTGGAAACGCGAAAATAAAATGTTTTAACAAATTGAATGGGGATGAGATTTTCCGAACTTGATTTAAAAAGGCTTGTAACTTTTTTTCCTTTTGAGATAGAAACTTAGGTTTTCGACCATAGGTCGATATAGGTCTCTAGTAAAAAATGCCGCCTTATCCAATGGTGTTAAAAATAAAACTGTGGGATAATTCCTTCACTTTTTATTGGTGTATTTAAAGAAGAAAGAAGTGCCTAAATTTCAGCTAAGCCTAAACAAATTCGAGCTAATAAAGCAAATAACTCCCGCCGTAAGTAGGTTAGAGCATTGAAACAAATTGCGAAGAACGCGGGAAATTCTACCCTTTCCAACGATATGTAGTATTAATATGTGCAAGTATTCACCCCCATATTCAGAAATCTATGTGAAAATTAGGCCTAAATTGGAATAAAAAAAGAACTGTTCGTCTTCTTTTTTCGGACCGGTCTGCAAACCTTTTCAGGACTTAAAGGAACAATTTGTGAACATTTCATCGAAATCGGCCGGGTAGTTCTCGAGTTTCGCGTTCAAACACACAGACGCTTTTTGGAGACTTCATTTTATACTATGTAGAGATACAAATAGTTGTTTAATTGAAAGTTGGAAGGAAAACGAAGAGGAAAAGACAAAAACCAGCTCAATTCAAACCTTTTTTAACTTTTTTTTATCCGTAAGCCGTAAGACAATACTGCTGATTTGAGAAATAAAATGAAAATAAAATAGTGGACTGAAGGCTTTTCAAACGAAAACTAGTTTTTTTTGGGAAAACGAAACCGGCAGCGACTAAAATGTGTTTTGTCTCTGCTGTACACTTTTTAAAAACAAAATGAGCTCGTTTGTTACTAAACGACTCATTTGTATTTTAAATTTTCATTTAAACGTGTGTCTAGGTATATATAACAGTTTTTATTTTAGGGAGAAAAAATACATGTTTACATTGTCGGCGGGAAAGCTCAATAAAGAGTTTTTTCGAGTGGTGAAGAAGGCGAAGTCTTTAAAACTGATAAATGGGACGCCAGCAGTAGTTGAACCAGAAATCAAGTACTTTCCTTGTTGCTTTCAAAATAAATTATAAATGCAGTAGAACGTCTGAAATCCAAACTAATTAGGACCATAGGTATTTCGGATTTTCAAGTTGTTCAGATATTCAAAATTAACCAAGAAAATTTCCATGACGAAGATTGTATGTTGTTTAATCAAATAAGTTTTGATACAATATAATGTATCAACATAACATAGAGTAGCTAGTACATAAAGCTGCAATATGAATTACATTTTTTTTTTATAGCAAAAATCAATTCTGGAAAGAAAAAACCCACATAAACCAGTTTTTAATCATCACAGGTTTTTTTTTTTTTTGGTGGAAGAACTTTGAAATGAGCGTCCGGATTTTCTACGTTTCAGATTTTTGACGTTCTATTGTATTGTATTTTTAACAAGTTATCAATTTTTATTTTCGGAAATTATTAACTTCAATTTAGGGGCTGTCCATAAGTGTCACATATTTTTTTTCTCAAGATATTTGACCCCTTTTGTCACAAAGTGTTACACTTCGGCTTTCCCCTCCCTAGAGCCGCTATATAGACAGGCCGGCCCATCAGCTTAAGTTTAGCCATTTTGGATCAGATTTTTCACTGTTGCGGAGCTAGGGTTACCACCCCTTTTCTACTCAAGGCACAACATCATTTGAGGCAGTGAGAAGCAAAGGAATGTAAGTTGACTTTTTTAAGTTACGAGTAAAACGCGATTAGAGTTCAGATCCTAGATAGGTTTCATTGAAATTTTTTTTCCAAAGTATCATATCAGGGTTCGTACGCCCCTTCATTTCTCCTTCATTTAGAAAATTTTTTTGAAGAGGTCGCCTGTTGTTGACTCCTTCCTGTTGTTGAGAATGTTGACTCCTTCATTTTGGTTTTAACTCCTTCTTGTTTAGTTCAAGACTATATGATCTTCCTCAATGACAGTCATTTGAAATACTTCCATCGCCAACTGTTAACTTCGTCACGAGGGGGAGGGGGGGGAGCAGCTACTCACAGTCGCAGTTGAGAAAGAAAAACAAACACATTGAATGCGGAGAAACATACTATAATATTCAAACAAATTCATTCTTGGCCGAAAATTTACTTTGTCTCATTTTAATATCCTCAAAAGTGTCCTCAGCTTGCCAGGCAGTTCTCTTCTCTATGTTTTGTATGAAACTGTAATCTTATAGGCTTATTTTTCCACGTTTTATGATTATTGCTCCCCCCCCCCCCCCCCCCACCACCACACTCTCAGCAACAAAAGTCAATTTGTCTAGATATTATTAAAATATTTTAAAATACATAAATGAATGTACTATATTAAGTGATCGTGTCAAAAAAAAAAAAAAAAAGAAAAAAAACCAATTATTTAGTAAATAACAGTTTTGACTTGGTAAAAAGGGTCATCCACAAGTGATGTCATGCTTTGAGAGGAAGACAGGCTCATGAAATTGTTATAAGGAGAAGAGAGAAAAGGTAACAAAAGTGACATCACAGTTATTATAACAATATGTGTGACATGCAACTAGGAGAGGAGTAAGGCGTAGGGTAACACTTAGTGACAAAGGGGGAAAAGGTTCAAATATGTTGAAAAAAGTGTGACATTTATGGACAGCTCAAAAGTACTCCTTCAAAATCTCTTTTTACTCCTTCAAAACTCCTCCGAAACTCCTTCATTTTATTTCTGAAATTGAGTACGATCCCTGTCATATGTCTAGCAGCATGCTGCAGAGCTACTGCAGTCGAACCCCGCTATAGGGAACCCGGGATATAGCGATCCCCCGGTTGTAGCGAACCTTTTGAATGGTCCGAACTGAAGTCCTATGTCATTTCAAACGCTTGAAGAGCAAGAACAACTTCAATATGAACTCATCTTTTGATATTGATGAAGAAACAGAAAACCCTGAGCCTTCAATTTCAGCCCCAATATTTTGAACATTTTTTTTTAAATTTAATTTTTGCAACTGAAACTATAGATCAACGTGTTACAGATTGTTTCTAATAGCTGACTAAAAAATTGGCGAAATACATAAAAAATCGAAATGCTTGCAACCGAAGATAACATCCTTCTTGCATGCCATAGAGTTTTTTTCCTAAAAAAAGTAAATTTTTACGGTTAGCTTATTATTGAGTGCAATATAACTAATACATTTCACTTAATTGTCCAAAGAACTAATAGAAACATCGTGGAATTAGGATGCCTAAATTATGGAATTAGAGTGAATTCCGAATTAAAAAAAAAATGGATGTAGAGCGAACTCTCGGCTACAGCAATCTCTCAAGTCGGTCATTTGACGGCTCGTTATAGCGGGGTTTGACTGTAGTACCATCTCTTGGCCTAAAACAGAGAGGTTATCCTATCATTTGTACCGATTATCTCCAAATTTTTTATGTTGGCACTTTCTCACTGCCTTATTTGTAGAAAACCCCTCACAAATTATTAAAATGAACAAAAACAGATGGAATATATGAGAACTAATTTATCAAAAGGGAACATATCCATTTTTCAAAAATGTTCAGGAGGTGAAAACAATGAAATAAGGTAAGACTAAAACAGTTTTATAAACTTCTCTAAGTACAGAATTGAGCGCAAAAGCACAGCAAATCATGGCCCACAGTAAAAAATGTTTATGTAAAAAAAAAAAAAAAAAAAAACGAGATATCGCCATCTTAATTTTGGATCTGTGTCCTTTTGAACGAAAACCTGAAGGTTGAAAATTCCAATTTCACCAAAACTAGTATTTCGCTTTCTCATGTTCTCTTATCGAAGTACATGAACCTAAAAGCAGTGGATTAACATTTGAGGATTTTGGACATATGTTCCTTTGGATCCAAAAACCTTTGTACTACAGATCCTTTTAGGATAAGTCCCTTTTTGTTCAAAATAAAACGTGCAGAGGACGGATTTGTTGCCTTTTGACCAAAAAGCCACATATTACCCTTTAATAAAATAGGATTTTCCACGTTTGGACTTCTTGAGAGTAAGTGATTTGATAAAGGTTATTAGAAAGATTTAGAAAAAGTCATAAAATGATTTTTTCTAAAAAGTGGATATGTTCCCTTTTGATAAATTACTCCTCTCATATGTATTTTGAGTTACTTAATTACTTTATTCTTTCTTCTCATTTCAGACAACGTATGATGGCCATTCATGTTTTTTTCAGTACATTTGCCGTGATAAACTCGAGTGGAGAAGTGTAAAGATAATTAATGCTGAGCGTGTGTAGTGCGCGAGATCATTTGGAGGGAGCTCAAAGATCCCCCCCCCCCCAAAAAAAAAAACTGCGCTGGGAATGGGAATCCAAAAAAGAATACCAGTTCTTTGAAATGCTAACAGTTTATTTATGAAACTCGCTGCGTTGCCCAGCTTTGCCCGGTCTACCTTGAAAATAAAAATTGTGTCAAGTGACATATATTCAACAATCAGGCTTAAATAAAAGAAAGAAAAACATCATGCAAAAATTCCCTTCAAAACAATGACGACAGATATTAAAATACTTTCAAGAAATGAAAGTGAGAAAGATGGGTTTAAAAAGCGTAACCATGGAAACACAAAATAAAATAAATTTAAGAAATTTTCTGAGAAAAATGGAAGGAAACAGTGGTTTTAAAATGCGTAACCGTGGAAACGCGAAAATAAAATCTGATGATAAAGGTCATCAGAAAGATTTAGAAAAAGTCATAAAATGATTTTTTTCTAAAAGGTGGATATGTTCCCTTTTGATAAATTACTCCTCTCATATGTATTTTGAGTTACTTAATTACTTTATTCTTTCTTCTCATTTCAGACAACGTATGATGGCCATTCATGTTTTTTTCAGTACATTTGCCGTGATAAACTCGAGTGAATCCTCAATTTACAGTGTTAGTAAGACACATTTTTTTCATTATTCAACTCTCAATGTCGCTTAATAGTTTTCTATTCTATTCTATTCAAGAGTCACAACTGACTTCAACTGTATTTATGTCGAGGACTGCATACTATGTGCCTTGCCTCTATTATTTTATATACCGATAGATGGCAGCACCATCACCGGATCGAACAGTTAGTGAGAATTTTGAACTAGCCCAGGAGCTAATAGCTACCTAGTACTAGCACCCCCAGAGGTATCGTTTCACTTGAAGGACATTGAGACCACGAGCATATTTAACATCGCCCAGTCCCCATTAATGACGACGGTGGGTCTTCGACCAGCGAGGATCGAACCCGAGGCCCTCCGGTCCCGAGTCCAATGCCTTACCGATCAGGCTACCACGGCCTCTTAATAGTTTTACCTAGAATTTTAGAAAACATTTTTTGCAGCACTAATCTTAGTGATTATAATGAAATTATTACTGTTGGTATTGGTTTTGTTATTATTTTTGACTATGTAGGGGAGCGCGATTGAGCAGTTCGTAATTTGGTTAAAAGACAAGATGTTAATTTTTTTTTTTTTTAATGATTTGGCAGTACAGTAGACCCTCGTTTTACGCGGCTGTTACGTTCCACGGAAATGCCGCGTAAATTGAGACATAATACCAGTGTTAAATTAGGGGTTTGGTTCTGTAGATAACAAAATACTTCAATCTAGTGATGACTAATTGTGTAATAAGTTTAATGTGTACTTATAGACTTTTATGCACAACATGCATGAAGAAAACATAAAATAATTTCGTGTTCTGTTTATAAAGAGGAGCTGGCTATGACAGTCTTTTGGCAATCCTTAAGAATTTTTCTCTGTAATTCTTAGCAGAGCATTAACGCATCTATGATCACTTGCGTCATTTCCATAATAGAATCTTCCTTCACTAACAAATCAGAAAGATCACTTCTATTGTCTAGAAATAGCTCAAAATTTTCATTGTGAATGTTTTTGGTTGTGCGTCACCGACGTCGGTATCCTCGTTGGTTTTGGCCTCCTTTGTCTCTCCGAAAAGCTCTTCTTCAAATGAGTTCTGAACGGTGTGAGTTTAATAACTTTATTTCTAGAAAGAGCTCTGGAACCAATCGCATAAAATGTCTCCAGTGGACCAAGCTCGATTAATAGCACTCCAAAATGCATTAGATTACGCGCAATAAGCAATCTTTAGGAGTTTGAATTTTGAAGGAAGAGAAAATTTTATCTGTTTGCATTGCCGCATCCGCGTAAAACCAAAACTCATCCGCGTAAAATAAAATAAAGGTGTCAAATCTTAAACCGCGTATAATCGAAAACGCGTAAAATGAACCCGCATAAAACAAGGGTCTACTGTATTAACTTACTTTTATACAATTCCGAAAAGATGTTGTTATACTTAGCCGAAAACAATCTGAACCAGAAGCATAAAAGTTCTGTTAGTTTTCCCCCAAAAAATTACACGTATCAATAAAAGTTTTCAAGGTCATGCACCAAGTACAACAGCTTTTAAAAATATTATGATTTTCTGAAAAGGAAATTGTGCTTAAGTGTTCATTCGCTCGTCAGACTATCCTATTGGTTTTCATATTTCAAATGTCAACATGAAAACTTAATCCCTCAAACTTATCATTTTATCACATACTAAGGGTCCTATTCTAGAAAAAATCGGCAGCATTAACGCTTCGGATTGAAGTCATAACTCCTCCCTATAATAGTCTCCGCCTAGAAGTTCCGCAGCAGGAGGCGGTTTAAGGGCGGTTATGACATTGTTGAAGTAGAATGCTACATATTTCATTCTGGAATAGGACCCTAAATTTTTCTCACGTTTGTTACTGCTTGTACTTTCGTTCTCAATTTATTTTCTCTTCATTTTCAGGAACAATTTCTTGCTTCTAACATCGGCGGAAATTTAGGCCTTTTCTTGGGTGTCTCCATCATCACTTTCATAGAGATTGCAGAGTTTATTGTTGAGATCATAATCAAGACTGTCATCAAAATAAAAGATCTTGCATTGGATGATCGTTAACAAGAACGGAATGTATATAGGAGTCCCTCGCATAACACGATTCATTCGTTCCGTGTAGTATCGAAACTGTGTTATACGAGACTTTTTTAAAAATAACTTTTTAACTTAATTTTTTTTCACTAATTAATCATATACATAGTAAAAATCATGTCGGTATATACCGTGTTATATCGAAACCGTGTTATACGAGACTTAGAAATAATGTAAATCAAAGGATGTGTAACGTGTTATATCGAAAACGAGTTTCATAAAAACAAAGTAAAAACTTATTAGAGTTATCAAACATTAACTGAATGCATTAAACAAAAATGAAATTCCATCTTTTTTTAAAGATAACATTCGTGTTATGAAGTATTAAAATGAAGTATAAATACTACCATGAATTAAAGTTTTGTACCGTGTAATATCAAAACCGTGCTATAATAATCGCAAATTTGGTACTGTGCAATATCAAAACCGTACTGTACAAGTACCGTGTTATACGTGAGACGCCTGTATTAGGACTGTTATAAATTTTGAATCGTTTTTCCTGACTCCCATAAGTGCAAAGACCCGGATCTCCCATTAATCCGGAACAAATTTGTCGAGTTAAAAAAAGTTTATATTTTTCTTGGATAATAATTTGAAATTAGGGTTTCAAGAACAGAACTACAAATACGCCAAATATTCGGTTTTTGTTTTGATTAAACGTACAACTCCTGCTTAGACCGTACAATAAAGTATAGTACTAATTTAACAAACAATATGGCTTACTTTGGAGCGTCAGTCCTACATCACTGCAGCTGCACTATAACTGATAAAGTATTTGCGAGAAACGGTACTATGTATGAGGTTCATTCGAATGAAACCAGGTCACTGCGTCTAACTTCACATTAGACGTTAGACGATGCGCGATGCCACGTAACTGCATGTATGGAGACACCATCTATTGGCAGAGAGACTGACGCATGCGTACGTTTCATGTTGCATATTGAGAGTGGTTTAACGCCGAAGAGAAGGTGTTCACACAAGTTATCGTCCACTACGAAACATGTCCTTTTTTGACCACAAGGGACCACTCAGGGGGAGGGGGCCAATTCCCTGGGCCCACTACTTGTCGAGTCGAAACGGGAAACCACCATTAATGCCCAGCGTTATCAATCCACTTTACAGAGCTTTGGACGGGCCATTAAGTTGAAATGACCAGGCATGTTGTCCAAAAGCGTCCACATACGGCCAATGCGGTGAAGACGATAATTCAGTAGTTTTGGTGGGAAACCTGGAGCTGGAACATCCACCGTGCACCCTTTCACCGTGCAGACCTTTCACTGTGTGACTTTCATGTTTTTGGACCTCTAAAACAAGCTATTCGCAGATGATCCGATAGCAACCTACTAGCTTCTTCAAAGATGGAATTTGAGCTAAAAAAATCGTAACCGTTACTTGAGGCTAGTGACCAGGTTTCATTTGAATGCCCCTTATAGTTTTGTTACAATGGATGGTTTTTTGCTGCAATAAAAAAAAGAAGTCTGCTTTTTTAAAAATGTGTTTTGCTTATTACCCGGATGTGCGTTTTTTCGGATTGCCTTTGGTCCCAGTTAGTCCGGATAAACGAGGTTGAAGAAATTGCTTTTTAGCCTACTTTCCCAGTAAAAGTCAAAGAAAGAAGAAAAAGGGTGAAAGAAGGCTTAATGTATTTTTAAAATATCGATCAAAACAAAAAGAAGATTCATTTAAATTCTGAAATTTTGAATTCAAATTATGTTTTTCGCAATCACGAGCTGCGACAGGACCCTACTCATTGGAGTTATTGTTTCTAGAAACGGCTCCGTCCCCCAGAGCCTGCCCCTCCTCTTGGGCGGTTAAGTGTGTATAGCTGGGTATGTGTATGCTTGTGTGTGTGCGTAGTACGTTATGGTATATGTGCCTAGTTGTGTGGTATGCACGTTGGTGTGTGAGTATGTGTGTAAAGGCGCCTGTGCGTATGTGTGTGAGTGTGCATGTGTATGAGCGTGTGTGTAGCACATGGACGCCATCGACCAGGAGAAGCGGATTCCGGGGGACAGTGCTCAGGACCGGAGTAGCCGCGCCTGTAGAGGACGGTGGGGTTGAAAAAGCAACCGGAACGTCGAGGACGGTCAAATGAAAACTATTAGCAATCGTGATTGCTCAAAAAGTCAAAAAATAAATAAATAAATAAATAAATATCGAAAAATTAAAAATTGGAAAGTAGGGTATTGAGATGGAGAAAGTGTCTGTCTGTCTGCCCCCCCCCCCCATTGAGAAGAGATAAAAATGGAGAAAAATGGAGGGAGTGAAGGCTTTCGTTCGGTGAAATCAGGACTCCGAATCACGTGATGGATTTTAAAGCAAAGCATTGGAAGAAATCAGGTTTCTTTCGCTAGTTTCAAGCAAAACATAGCAACCATTCGTCGTCGTTGAGTCATGTGACTTGGGGTCTTTGGGTCAGCTTTTGCTAAGCTAATGAGTGGACTTGCTCCCTCCATTTGAATTCCTGCTCTAAGGCCCCAATAACTTTTGAATGGATAGTCCGATTCGAACTAGGTTCTTTTTGTTCGAAAGATAGCGGCGAGGATACCTCATTCCCATAGTTGGCACATGTGAACAATGGAAGATCAGGAATGTGGAATCAGGATTCAGGATGTGATAACCGGGCTGTCTGGTATGTTGCATTATACAAAGAAGCTGATGTGTACATCACATGACTTCCTTTTACTCTAATTTAATGCCTTTTCCCCATTATTGGCATTTTTAATGTGATTCAATAGTTTACTCTCTAAATATCACCAACAGTGGCCAAATTGAAACCAGATTTAATTTATTTTTTTTAATCGCCAAATTTGTCGTTAAGTTGACGACAAAACTTGGCGGCCAAAATACTGGCGATATATCGCCAAGTGTCCGCCAAACTATAACATCACTTGAGTTTACATCGAAATTAACAATGATTTCCTCCCAAAAAGGGGCAAAAGACCCCTTTAGAAAACCCGAATGCAACCAAAAGGGGAGGTGCACAACTATACCCCACTAGGAGTCTATGTACCAGATTTCAACTCTCTAGGATTACCGTTCTTGAGTTATGCGACATACATACGCACATACGTACGTACATACAGACGTCACGAGAAAATTCGTTGTAATTAACTCGGGAATCGTCAAAATGGATATTTCGCGTGTCTATACGTTCTTAGGCACTTATCCACGTGTGGTCGAGTCGAAAAAAAAACTCAACATTCATTTGGGGGTGAGTAAAATGGAAATTAAGGTCGATTTTTGAGTGAAAATTTTTTCGTGAATACAATACTTCCTTTTGTGTAAAAGGAAGTAAAAAGATAATAAAGAATCCAAAAAAAAAAATCCATGACACAAAGAAAAGGCTACTCAATCATGGAGATACTTTTGACCTGAGAAAATGCTAGTATTTTTTGAAAAATAAAGAAATGAAAAGAATTGTTCGTATGTGCCCCCCTTTTTTCCTATACCTATAAACTTTTGAAATGATAAATTTTGTGTTATTAACTACAGATGCTTTAATTCAAAACTTCATGTATTGTAAAAGACAAAATTGATGTTATTAAAGCACAAATTTGCAAAATGATTTGAGAAAGTGAATTGGGATTGGAAAAGAAAAACCCTTTTCCAATGTGAAAAAGTTTGACATGCAAAAAGTTTCAATGTAATTATTGGTTAGTGTCGGAAGTCTAAAGTTTTTCCGACGCTGAAAAAGATTTTTGTAACCTCTCTTGTAAATATTATCTTTAATGATGTTGATTTATTTTATTGCTTCTGCACAAAGGTGAAAATTATACTTTATAAGTTCTGTGAAATTTTTTCATTGTCCGTTGCAAAATAAATATTAATTTAAGTTGAAGAAGAATTTGTTTTTGAAGTTTTTTTAATCATAGATTGAAATTCATATTTAATACGAAAAAACATGAGAAGAAAGCGAAGACATTCAAAAATACACAGTTGATTAATGTGTACACGTGCAAAATATTCAAGACAAAACCACCAACAGTTGACACTCTACTAGAATTAGAAAATCATAAAAAAAAAATAAAGAAATTGAGAAGAGTAACACAGACGCCGTAAAATCACCTATGAATAAGTTGAAAGGCGAATTCAAATACTACTTTAAACATTTAAAAACATTTGAGAAATCGTGTAATTTTTCTCATTAATTTGTTTTTTCCTTCATGTCAACATCTAGTGCAATGTCAACTACTGATAGTTTTCCGTCATGTAAAAACAGAAATTCGTGCTGGAGTTTTCTAATATAATGCTTCAATTTCTGCTTAATTCAATCATACTTAGCAAATGACTTTCCTGTCTTCCATTTCTTGTAAATTTTAACTAAATCAATATTCATTTCCCATTGCGTAAAATAAATGAATAAATAAAAAACAAAAAAATAATTGAAACGAAACCTATTAGAACGAGATGCAAACACAAATTCTATTACAACACATCATTAAACCTGCAGTTAACGGAAATACATTGTTTGCAGTGCATAATGGTGCTGTCATCCAAGATGTTATAGGCATGCGTTGGCTAGTTATATTTTCAAAGGAAATATTCGTATTTCCGGTAAAAGTAAAAGCTAACATTAGGGCAAGGTGTTGGCTATCGATTTGTGTATCGGACAAAAGATCATGATGTGGAAAGACAGGATGGCATGCTGATGGAGACGGTCTTTCATAAACCCATTTGATACCTGTGACTTTGCGGGGCTTTTATTCAACTGAGGTATTTTGTTGACAGTCGTTGTTTCCCTAAATTGTACTTGAAGTAAGTATTTATGTTTTTATAACAAACTCATGAGACTTCTTGTTCCGAGAAAAATTGTATACTACCAATGATCTCCACAAGCCGTTATGTTAAGCTTGAAATTGCAGTATTCAAAATAATAATAATAATAATAATAATAATAATAATAATAATAATAATAATAATAAAGTAAATCTTGAAATACAGTAGGCCCTCGTTTTCCGCGGGTTTATTTTACGTGGTTTTGATTATACGCGGTTTAAGATTTGACACCTTTATTTCATTTTACGCGGATGAGTTTCGGTTTTACGCGGATGCGGCAATGCAAACAGATACCATTTTCCCCTCTATCAAAATCCAGACTCCTAAAGATTGCAGATTACGCGTAATCAACTGCATTTTGGCGTGCTGATAATGCAGCTTAGGCCACTGGTGACATTTTATGCGATTGGTCCCAAAGCTCTTTCAAGAAGAAAAGTTATTAAACTCACACAGTTCAGAACTGACTGGAAGAAGAGCTTTTAGCAGTGACAATGGAGGCGACCAAAAACGCTCACATTGAAAATTTTGAGCCATTCCTAGACAATAGAAATAATCATCCTGTTTTGTTGGGACGGATGCGTTAATGCTCTGCAAAAAATTACAGAAAAAAATTCTTAATGACTGCCAAAAAACTATCATAGCCAGCTCCTCTTTATTAACAACACGAAATTAATTTATGGTTTCTTTATGCATGTTGTGTATAAAAGTCGATATAAGTACACATTATAACTTATACAATTAGTCATCACTAGAATGAAGTATTTTGTTATCTACGGAACCAAATACCATTTTAAACATTTAAAAAAAAATTGAGAAATCGGTTAATTTCTCACATTAATTTGTTTTTCCTTCATGTCAACATATAGTGCAATGTCAACTACTAGTAGTTTTCCGTCATGTAAAAACACATATTCGTGCTGGAGTTTTCTAATATAATGCTTCAATTTCTGCTTAATTCAATCATACTTAGCAAATGACTTTCTGTCTTCCATTTCTTGTAAATTTTAACTAAATCAATATTCATTTTCCATAGCGTAAAATAAATGAATAAATAAAAAACAAAGAAATAATTGAAACGAAACCTATTAGAACGAGATGCAAACACAAATTCTATCAAAACACATCATTAAACCTGCAGTTAACGGAAATACATTGTTTGCAGTGCATAATGGTGCTGTCATCCAAGATGTTATAGGCATGCGTTGGCCAGTTATATTTTCAAAGGAAATATTCGTATTTCCGGTAAAAGCAAAAGCTAACATTAGCAAGGTGTTGGATATCGATTTGTGTATCGGACAAAAGATCACGATGTGGAAAGACATGCTGATGGACGGTCTTTCATAAATCCATTTGATGACTGACTTTGCGGGGCTTTTATTCAACTGAGGTTATTTTGTTGACAGTCGCTGTTTCCCTAAATTGTACTTGAAGTAAGTATTTATGTTTTTATAACAAACTCATGAGACTTCTTGTTCCGAGAAAAATTGTATACTACCAATGATCTCCACAAGCCGTTATGTTAAGCTTGAAATTGCAGTATTCGAAATAATAATAATAATAATAATAATAATAATAATAATAATAATAATAATAAAGTAAATCTTGAAATACAGTAGGCCCTCGTTTTCCGCGGGTTTATTTTACGTGGTTTTGATTATGCTCGGTTTAAGATTTGACACCTTTATTTCATTTTACGCGAATGAGTTTCGGTTTTACGCGGATGCGGCAATGCAAACAGATAAAATTTTCCCCTCTTTCAAAATCCAGACTCCTCAAGATTACAGATTACGCGTAATCAACTGCATTTCGGCTTGCTAATAATCGAACTTGAGCCACTGGTGACATTTTATACGATTGGTTCCAGAGCTCTTTCCAGAAGAAAAGTTATTAAACTCACACAGTTCAGAACTTACTAGAAGAAGAGCTTTTAGGAGTGACAAAGGAGGCACAACCAAAAACGCTCACATTGAAAATTTTGAGCCATTCCTAGACAATAGAAATAATCTTCCTGTTTTGTTAGGACGGATGCGTTAATGCTCTGCAAAAAATTACAGAAAAAAATTCTTAATGACTGCCAAAAAACTATCATAGCCAGCTCCTCTTTATAAACAACACGAAATTAATTTATGGTTTCTTTATGCATGTTGTTTATAAAAGTCGATATAAGTACACATTATAACTTATACAATTAGTCATCACTAGAATGAATTATTTTGTTATCTACGGACCCAAATACCATTTTAAACATTTAAAAAAAAAATTGAGAAATCGGTTAATTTCTCTCATTAATTTGTTTTTCCTTCATGTCAACATATAGTGCAATGTCAACTACTAGTAGTTTTCCGTCATGTAAAAACACATATTCGTGCTGGAGTTTTCTAATATAATGCTCCAATTTCTGCTGAATTCAATCACACTTAGCAAATGACTTTCTGTCTTCCATTTCTTGTAAATTTTAACTAAATCAATATTCATTTTCCATAGCGTAAAATAAATGAATAAATAAAAAAACAAAGAAATAATTGAAACAAAACCTATTAGAACGAGATGCAAACACAAATTCTATTACAACACATCATTAAACCTGCAGTCAACGGAAATACATTGTTTGCAGTGCATAATGGTGCTGTCATCCAAGATGTTAAAGGCATGCTTAGGCTAGTTATATTTTCAAAGGAAATATTCGTATTTCCGGTAAAAGCAAAAGCTAACATTAGCAAGGTGTTGGCTATCGATTTGTGTATCGGACAAAAGATCATGATGTGGAAAGACATGCTGATGGACGGTCTTTCATAAATCCATTTCATGGCTGTGACTTTGCGGGGGCTTTTATTCAACTGAGGTATTTGGTTGACAGTCGCTGTTTCCCTAAATTGTACTTGAAGTAAGTATTTATGTTTTTATAACAAGCTCATGAGACTTCTTGTTCCGAGAAAAATTGTATACTACCAATGATCTCCACAAGCCGTTATGTTAAGCTTGAAATTGCAGTATTCAAAATAATAATAATAATAATAATAATAATAATAATAATAATAATAATAATAGTAATAATAATAATATTAATAATAATAATAATAATAATAATAAAGTAAATCTTGAAATACAGTAGGCCCTCGTTTTCCGCGGGTTTTGTTTACGCGGTTTCGATTAGATGCGGTTTAAGATTTGACACCTTTATTTCATTTTACGCGAATGAGTTTCGGTTTTACGCGGATGCGGCAATGCAAACAGATAACATTTTCCCCTCTTTCAAAATCCAAACTCCTCAAGATTGCAGATGACGCGTAATCAACGGCATTTTGGCTTGCTAATAATCGAGCTTGGGCCACTGGAGACATTTTATGCTGTTGGTTCCAGAGTTCCAGAGCTCTTTCTAGAAGTAACTCACTGGAAGAAGAGCTTTTAGGAGTGACAAAGGAGGACAAAAGCAACGAGGATACCGAAATCCATGACACAACACCAAAAACGTTCACATTGAAAATTTTGAGCCATACCTTGACAGTTGCAAATTATTTCTGATTTGTTGGTGAAGGAAGATTCTATCGTGGAAATGGCGCAAGTGACAATAGATGCGTTAATGCACTGCAAAGAATTACAGAGAAAAATTCTTAATGGCTGCCAAAATACTATCATGACCAGCTTATTTTTATAAACACAAAATTAATTTACGTTTTCATTGTGCATGTTGTGCATATATATCGATATAAGTACACATTAAACTTATTGTAAAGTTATAGTCATCACTAGAATGAAATATTTTTTTCCATCTATGGAACCTGACCCTTATTTTAACACTATTATTAGGTCTCAATTTGCACTGCATTTCCGTGGAACGTAACCACTGCGTAAAACAATGGTCTACTGTATTCAAAATAAAAATAAAAAAGTAAATCTTGAAATATTTCGATAATAGAGTGTTTGGTGCGTTCCTCAACTTTTTGTTGTTAAAAATTTTATTTTGGTAATCCTTGTTGCTTTATGGAAACCCTATGCAATTAAATATTTCCCCACCTTTTGCTTACTCCTGCAAAGGAAAAATACTCGTCATGTCGGCAATGGTGCCAAAAACTTGACGCCGATGAAGATCGCCAAACTCGCAATTATCGAAATCTTCCCAATGGTTCCATTTCTGGAATGAAGAAAACTAATTATTCTTGTTCCGACACAAATATTTTATGGCCTGGAAAAAGCTTCGTATTATATTAGCCATTAGAAGCGAACAACTAATACCACTAACTGATATGACCCATGGCACAAGTCCCGTGACTAAAAAGACTCTCAGCAGGGGACTATAAATTGAAAAATCTCCCTTGAATTAGACCACTTCAAACATTTTTCCAAGGGCTTATAATCTGTTAGATTTGGCACGGGACCGAAATATATTGTTGTTGAAAGAGGAATATTGTGCTCGAGGAGTTACCACAGTAAAGTAATCAAATCTATTCGAAAGAGGACATATACATTGCGTTGTTGAATGTGTTTAAATTTGTTTTCTGTATTTGCAGTTGAAGTGCAAATTTTCAAATTATTTTGTTGTTAACAGGACTGCTGACTGTATCATTTACAGGGAGTTCCTTTTAAAGAAACAAGCAACGATAAAATGAAAAATTTAAAAAAAACCCGACTGAGTCGCAACTGTAGAATCAAGAGGGAAAATTGAAAATAATTTTAAAAGCCTTTTCTATTCAAAGTCAATGTCAAGTATTTTATTTGCTATTAAATAGAAAGTGGCAACAGATAAAAATTTTAAATCATTGTGTTTTATTTCCTTGTCGGTCAACAATGAATTCGGATATCAATCGCGTGAATAAAGGCTTAGCCTTTATTAAAATCTGCTTTAAAAAAACGTTATAATTCGAATTTTATGAAACATGGAAGTTCCAAACACATCCTATCAGACGCGAAAAAAATTCTCTTTATTTTGGTAATAAATTTTTAAAAATTTAACTACCTACTTTTTCACTGCAAAAATCGCGAAAAATCTTTTAGAGGGTTTTAATTAATATCTTCGTTAATTAATGTCATCCAAAGATGCAAACCTATCTGAGAACACTCTAGATCAACTCTCCTTTCGAACAACTTTTTTTTTTTTTTCAAAATCGGTTCTAGAGTACCACAGACAGATACACAGACACGTCAAACTTATAACCCCTTTCCTTTGTGTGTCGGGGGTTAAAAAAGGAAAGAAATAACGAAATTACAGACCCTTGATATTTAGATTTTGACGATAGTCTTAAAATTCAGTCAAACCTCTCCGTGGTTTCTGGCGCAAGGAAAATCACTACAAGTCGTATGGCTACCAAAGAAAGTATTTTACGTCCGACTTTTCAAGCATGAATGTATAAAAGTTTTTCCTGACATTTTTGAGACAGCATCTTTTTTTTTTTTTTTTTTTTTTCAGATTCTAGAAGCAACTACTAACTTTTAACATAGTAGCGAGATCTGTAACTTCGAAAAAAGTGCAACACTAAAGATTTTAGAAACTCTTTTTCCTGTAAAGCCAAGTCATAGAAATCATAGTCTGAAGTTATGACTCAACATTCATTAAAAGTAAGTGAATTCTATATAGTGAAAATATATATACTATTCCAGATAAATATAATAACGTATATTTTTGTTATCAGAGCTGAAAGAAACTAAGCATTCTCTTTTTATAGAAAAATGTGAAAAAAGAAATTTTACTGGAAAATCTTGGCAAGGAATTTCTGCAACACAAAGTATCTGCAGCTGGAATTGCCTACGTTGTCAGTGGCCCCTCTCGTCTGCGGCGAATGGTGTGGCTGCTTGGAGTAACAGGTTGCATCGTGTTTATGGGGTATATGACTATAAATGTGGTTTGTGAATACCTGGGATATCCGAAGATGCTGATTAAAGAAGTAGGTTAACTTGCTTGCGTTCAGAATCATGGTAGAAAGCCATTGTTATTAATGCGGTTGTGAGTACCTCGGATATCCGAAGATGTTCGTCAAAGAAGTAGGCTAAATTGCTTACTTTCAGAATCATGATTGAAAGCCAAAGTTATGAATGCGGTTGTGAGTACCTCGGATATCCGAAGATGTTCGTCAAAGAAGTAGGTAAACTTGCTTGTGTTCAGAATCATGATAGAAAGCCAATGTTATTAATACGGTTGTTAGTACCTCGCATATCCGAAGATGTTCGTCAAAGAAGTAGGTTAACTTGCTTCTGTTCAGAATCATGATTGAAAGCCAAAGTTATAAATGCGGTTGTGAGTACCTCGGATATCCGAGGATTCTGATCAAAGAAGTAGGTTAACTTGCTTGTGTTCAGAATCATGATAGAAAGCCAATGTTATTAATGCGGTTGTGAGTACCTCGGATATCCGAAGATGTTCGTCAAAGTAGGTTAACTTGCTTCTGTTCAGAATTATGATAGAAAGCAATGTTATAAATGCGGTTGTGAGTACCTCGGATATCAGAAGATGTTCGTCAAAGAAGTAGGTTAACTTGCTTGCGTTCGGAATCGTGATAGAAAATCAATATTATTCAAAAATCATGCATCGAAAAATAACTGATATTTTTGTGGTTTCAATGTTTATCTCGCAGAACATTGATTTTTTAAAGAAAATAAATACACTTTCACTTTATTCAAAAAATATTCACCTATTTTTTTCTTTTGCTTTCGGACGTTAGAACAATGTTGCATCAATTGGCTCTTTTCCAATTTGGGTTACCGATTTTAAAATCTATTTCATTTTAAAATTAGAATATTTTGAACAAGAATCTTCAATTGAGACCACTCTCTCAGTGCTACAGGAAAACCTGAGCTGAGGAGTTGCCGTGCTTTAACAAGGTACTTCGACAACCGATATGTACATGAATTTATTTACCGTTTTGGCTCAAGCCATGAAGGCAAAGCATCGCTAACGGTGCTGTCGAAGCGTAACAATGTAGTCTTAGACCTGCGAAAAATATCTGTATATTCTATTGTAATAGATTAAGACCTCCAAAGAGTTTAAAGCAAGTTTTTTTTACCACTGCGCGCAAGCTAAAGCTCGAGTTTTTGCCTCGATGGTTAAAACGAAAGTAATGCAGCTAAACCGCTCACTCCTCTCTCCAGATTTTTCTGTAACTCATTGCAAAGTGTTCCATGCGCTGTAGTTAAGTCAATTTGTTAGATTTAACCAATACTAAAACCTGTGAAGTTGACCACCCTTGCAAGGCCCGACTAACAGAAAGTGGGACCCAAGGCCCACAATGTTTTGGAGGCCCCCCTCTCTATTCTATCACTTTAAATCAATCAAAATAATGTTAAAATAATGTTTAACACTTATTTAAAAGATGATTTTTTATTTTCTTCATAAAAATACATGATTTTTTAATGTCATGCATAATGTTTTACAAAATATGGGGCCCCTTAGGAAGATGGGGGCCCATTCCCAGGGCTAGTTGGCCTGCCGTTAATCAGGGCTTGCCCTTGCACCCTTGTAAGTTGACCATCTGTCTAAGTTGACCGCTTTTTTCTGACACGGAATTAGCCCTTATCATATAAATCAACCTTTGTAAGTTGACCACCTGTTTTTGACCACTAAAGTAGTACACCGCAAGTGGTCAACTTACTCAGGTTTCACGGTACCTTATACCCGATAGTACACTCTTGGATACTATAATGCCGCAGTTAGTACAAGAATCCGATCTTTTTCTATTACTTAAAGCGACAGTTAATACAAGTATTATTTTTTTTTAAGAATATTATCATTCCACAGTTATACGAGAATGCAATCTTTTTCTAGGATATTATAATGCCACAGTTAACTTTTCCAGCAGTGACCATTTGCTCTCTGAATCCGATTTCAGGGCGATATGCTTCAGAGACTTCTTTAAAGAAATTCTTGAAGTTGAAAAAAATATTGAGAGATCAAGCTACTGCAGTGCCGTAAGTTTTCTCTTCTTTCTGTATTGTTTTTTTTTTTTTTTTTTATTGCAAGATTCTTAGATTCTTTCAAACTTTAAAGATACTAAATATGACTAACGTACAGAGTTCGGCATTTGGAGACAGTTGTTGTCAATCGAAGTGGTAACAATAGATAGCAGCGTACATGCCATTTGTAGAAGAAGCAATGGCATGGTTTGGTACGCATCGTCGTGGTGCTGTGCATTGAAGAAAAGAGTATATTCGTAATGATGGTTTTATGATCTCTACATAGTATAAAATGAAGTACCCAAAAAGCGTCTGCGTGTTTGAACGCTCAAAACTTGAGAACTACTCGGGCGATTTCGCTGAAATTTTCCAGAGCGGTTCGAAAAGAATTCGAAGAATAGTTCCTTTTTTTTTATTCTAATTTAAGCCCAATTTTCACATAAATTCCCGAATATGGGGGTGAAAATTACTTGCACATAGTAATATTATATGCTGATGGACAGGGAAGAATTTTCCGCGTTCTACGCAATTTGTTTCAATGGTCTAACTTAATTACGGCGAGAGTTATTTGCCTTTTTAGCTCGAACTTTTTTAGGCTTAGCTGAAATTTAGACACTACTTTCTTCATTACATTTATCAATAAAAAGTGAAGGAATTGTCCCGCAGTTTTCTTTTTGACACCATTGGAAAGAGCTGCTTTTTTTTAGTTTAGATCTAACTCGGGTCGAAAGTTTAACCCTCTATCTAAATTAGAAAAAAAAGTTGCAAGCAAAAAGCAAGAAGTTCAAAAATCTGTTCTCTATTCAAGATTTTAACCATTTTATTTTGCGTTTCCACGGTAACGCTTTTTTGAATCCATTGTTTATTTCCATCCTTCTCATTGAAATTTCTTAAACTTATTATTTTATTTTGTGTTTCCATGGTTATGCTTTTAAATCAATCTTTCTCATTTTAATTTCCTAACGTCGTCATTGTTTGGAAGGGAAATTTTGCATGATGTTTTTTTTTTGTTTTTCTTTTATTTAAGCCTGCTTGTTGAATATGCGTCAATTGACACAATGTTATTTCCAAGGTAGACCGGGCAAAGCTGTTCAACGCAGCTAGTTAAATAAATTTAAGAATTTCACGTCAGGTTTCAACAGGTCCACATGAACCTATTCCAGGTTTGAGTATCAAAATTTAAAGCCCCAGGTGCTGCACTAAAACAAAAATACTTAGGCAACCTCAGACTGTTACAACGCGGAAAAAAATGGCTCCTCTAAGAGCGTTCATGCAGGAATCTCCAAAGCGTTTAGCACCCTAACATGCAGCTGCCCTGTGATTTTCTGATAAAAGTGCAACAGAAGTTCTTTACAACGGAATCTTCACAACGCGAATAGTTTTTCTAACTGAACAGGATCATGTCGGCCATCACGAATATATTCCTCCACAACACATGACGATTCTCACCGTGCCATGCCATTGATAATACTGCAAAGGGGACGTATACTACAATCGATATCACATTTCTACTACCGTATTCCTATCACAACTTACACAGAGTCCTTTTCCAATACTGGAGGTTGATATGCCGGACCCAATATTACGACTAGTGACTGCGATACAGGTATACTGGTAATACCGGTGTTTTCGGTATTAACTGAAAAAAATCATTAGCTTGTTGTTGCTGTTACATATGGCTTTATTCAGAAGGATATTAATCCATTTAAAAGGCAGCCAAGAACAGGAAAAAAAATAAACAATTGAATATATAACAAAAGTAACAATTTAAAATCAAAAAGAAATCTAAATTAGAGGATTTTACAATTGTAAAGAGTGAAGAGAAAGTCATTTCAGGGAGTCCATGACTGATCGCGCAGATCAATAAAGCTTTCCGAGTAAATTTTGTTTTTGATCAGTTGGGTCAAGTTTTGAGCAGGAGAGGAGATGAGTAGCATTCATGTTGCCAGAACCGCAAATTAGACAGGTACTAGGTGGAGGTGCTCGGCCAGGCAATCATGGCCTGTAGAAAGCCTAAAAAGGGCCACAGCTTCCGCTCAAGGTTCATTACAGTAAGTCCTCCACATCTCTTGAATTTCGGCCCATGGTTTGCCGTTTGAGTTGGCTTTGTTTATGGCTGCAAGTTGGTGTTGGATTTGGTTTTTGCAGAAACGAGTAAGGGACTCACTGAGAATGGGACAGTTCGCTTGGCGATCTAAAGAACCTTGCTCGGCCAGAGAGTCGGCCATTTCGTTTCCATGGATGCCCACACAAAAAAAAAAAATAATTTGAATTTTGACATCTTAATTCAAATTATGTTTTTCGCAATCACGAGTGTGTGTATGTAGGCGTGTGTGTTTGTGTGTGAGGGGGGGCGGGTGTGTAGGCATATGTGTTTGTGTCTGTGTGCAGGCATGAATGTGTGGGTAGTTGTGTGTATGTGTGTGTGTATGTTTTTGTGTTTGTGTATGTGAGGTGTCTGTATGTAAGCGTGTGTGTATGTGTATGTGTGTGTATGTGTATGTGTGTGCGTGTATGTGTGCGTGTGTGTGTGTGTAGTTGTGTATGTATGCGCGTGTGTGTAGGACATGGATGCAACCTGGAGACGGCTTTCGCTATAGGAGCAGCATTGTGAGGAGCCGGTCGACGGTGATGGTGCGGAGGGTGGCGGTGGGAAAATAAAATGATAGGACGCCAAAAACAGTCAAATGAAAGCAATAATCAATCGTGATTGCTCAAAAAAAAAAAAATCATTAGCTTTTAATTACAGAATTTTACACTTAACTTATTAGATATTTAATTTTGTATTTCGAATGTGCATTTCCTTTTCGATGAGGCAGTATCGAAATATGTCTCTTGATGTAAATGCTTGACTTCAAAAGCACGAGTTAGTAGAATATCAATAAAGAAAAGTACCGGAAATGAAATACATTTTCATGACTAGATGGTGTGATGAACCGCATTTTCGTGCGTTTACGCTCACCATGTTTTTATTTCTTCCAATTCCTTGATCATTCACTTGCCCTTTTATAAAGTTAATTTCAAGTGCAGTTACAAATGTATTTAGGCTATGAGTAACGTATTCCAACCATCAATTGCAACAATACTTTATGATATATCGTCGCCTCAGAGCAACAGTGAGATATCTAATCCCAGAAAGAACACTAAGGTATCTATCTTACTATTGCTCTGAGGCGACGATATGTTTTAAAAATTTGTCTCTGAATTTCGAGAAAAATTTCTAACACCGGTATTAATTACCATTATTCCTGTATCATAATACGTGAATCCGGATGCAATACCGGTATTTGGTATTTTAACAAAATACCAAATACCGGTATTGCATTTTTGAACAGGTATTGCAATCACCAACTACGACAGTGAACATAATACTGGTACAGTCGAGCCCGCTTACTGGAATTGGCAATTTTCCACAAAAAAATTCTAATAAGCAGGATAAAAATTCGCCTTATCCGGGATAAAAATAACACGTATCAAGGGTGCTGTACACTGAAATTTTTTTAATTATATTAAGTGGGATATTCTATTATCCGATATTCCAATAAGCGAGATCGACTGTACTTATTATTGCTGCATAATGGGGTTGTTTCTTTCAGTGAAAAGTATTACTTTTAGTCACAAATTGATAGAATAAGCAAAAAATCAATAAATAAAATAAAATATTAATAATAACGTGGAACGAGAAAAAGATGATTTTCCCAACGTTTAATTTTTTATTAATTTTTTAAAATATCTGATTTTGGAAATAAGAAGTGGTCTTTATGACGTCACAAGGGATATACTTTGTCGCGCTACTCCACTAGTGTACTGAATCCTTACGCTTACTGTCTACTGCGTTTGCAGCTTATGATAATTACGAAGCGAATTAAATACTGCGCTCTATGCTTACTATCAACAATATCGTTGCCAGTACATGTGAGTAAAGAAGCGAATTAATTATTGCGCTCTACGCTAATGGCATTTCATCACTTGTGATGTCATGTGCAGAAGCGTAAAAAATGAAATTGAGTCTGCGCACCAATTAAGATAGTGTTTTAAAAACATTAAACTTTGTCAAATTATTTAAAAAATGGTCAGATCCTATGTTTTTAAGCATGCTCTTTCAGAAAACAAAATACTTTTAAAACTTTGGAAACGACCCCATTGGCTTTTATTATGTCAATGTATCAATACTCAATCAGTAAAAAAGAAAAAAAAGAAATAGGAAAAATATCAAAAAAGAGTACTAGCATTTAAAATCGAATACTAATAAATATCTGAAATGTGAAACATAACTATAAAAACATAAAATACATCGCCAGCCCAGTCATTCCAAGGACTGCAGTTTCGTGCTTATTAACACTCATAAACCCGGAGATGGAAGTGACTGAGCTGGAGGTGGAAAACCTCCGGACCATTTTAAACAGACGTGAGTATTTTACTGTGTACTTACAGATACGAAATGTTTCAAAGCAGTTTGATTTTCATGAAATACACCGCCAGCTCAGTCATTCCAGCCGAGGACTGCAGTTTCGTGCTTATAAGCACTCATCGGGCCGGAATAGGAGTGACTGAGTTGAAGGTGGAAAACCTCTTAAGGAAGCCAAGAGTGCCAAACAAACTGGTAGCTAATACAGAATTATCACTGACGAGACGAGTGACCAAAGCAATGGTTCGGTACAACTCGAATATTGAAGGCAGGGCAGGTATATTCAGTAAGTTACCGCCCTATAGCCAGGGTTAAAGCAGAAATACCACCTCCAGCTCAGTCACTTCTATGCCGGGCCTATATAGCCAGCCTAGTCACTCCTATGTATTTCATGCCTTAGCCCTGTCTATAGGGCGGTAACTTACTGAAATTACCATGCCTTGCCTTTAATCTTCGAGTTGAATCGAACCATTGCTTCGGTCACTCGTCTGGTCAGTGTTAATTCTATATTAGTTACCAGTTTGTTAGACACTCTTGACTTCCTTAAAAGGTTTTCCACCTCCAGCTCAGTCACCCCTATGCCGGGCTGATGAGTGCTAATAAGCACGAAACTGCAGTTCCCGGCTGGAATTGACTGAGCTGGCGGTGTATTTCATGTATTTCTGCCTTATCCTTGGCTATAAGACGGTAACTTACTGAACACAGTTTGATTTTCTTTTCCATCATTGCAGGACAGATGAAAGAAAGCGGGAAAAGTGCCATCAGAATCCACTCTGCAAGTGGTCGTGGTTCCAAGAGCAGTGCCTGTGCGCGAGTGATCCTTGCCTCACAGAACTTTGCCTCGCAGAAAACAGTACGCACTGCTCGTGCTCCTCCGTTTACTGTAGAGACCGTAAAATAGAAAGTTGCGAAAATCGCGCTGCGGGGACATCGGAGTTGGAACGGAAGACTTGCATCTGCGAAGCAAAGTCAGAAGAGGATGAATCCGGCGATGATTGGGGCGACACTGGTAAAAGATGGTTTTTAAATGTTACCTTTCTGTTTGATCTTGATAAGTTTTAAGTTTTTCGTGAACTCAAAGCTTTTTTTTTTTTCCTCCCAAAATGCAATTAAGAAAAGAAATGCTATTATGCTGTGGCCGTCGGTGGAAATTTTTTCCATCGCTTTCACATCAGCGTTCTGAGAAAAGAAATTCACATGTTCCGAACCTCAGAGCCACATTAATGCAAGTCCAAAAATAGAGAATTTCAGGTTATTACTGCATTATAAATGTAGAATTTAATTCCGTATTGAATCATTACAAAGTACGTGCCATATACCGAATTAATACTGCCGTGGGTAGGTAAACGGCAGTATGTACAGAAAGACGGATCGTCTTAACTTGTTGATCGGACTGTCAGTGGAAGATCCACTGTCTTCATTAATGGTGACTGGGGGACGTTAAATAACCACAGCAATGACAAAAGTGCAAAGGAAAACAGATGAATTAGTGAAATTTTTGCAGTTTTGCCCTTTTGCCTGCCCTCAGGAGTTGCCTAATTACAACGTAATTCTATTTTAAAAACTCCTTCAAAATTATGTATTTACGGGTGTGCTCGTCCTAACTTTTGCAAGCACCAGACAAATGTTTTTATGCTCTCCTGCGAAGTTGTGGTAGTGTGGCTTTCGTTAGTCAGGCTTTGAGTAACAGTATTTAGTTCATTGTTCGAATTAGACGCGTTTATTGCATGCTTTTTTTTCTCGGCTTAAAGCGTCATTATTTGACGCCAAAAACATGATTTAGTTACATGAAATGAAGATACAGAAAAACACTGCTCTGATTTTCGCTAAGACCAAACCTTGAATTAAATTTAACTTTTTAAAATTTTTATGTGCGTAAATACGCATTTACCATTTAAAAAACAACACTTTAATTAAATTGATTAAACACAAGTAAAGCTGTAATTTTTGAATCAACTTATCTTTAGCAGCAGTGCATATTTAGCTGAGCCACAAAAGTAAAGCCACAAAATATAAAAATTTGTGTTTAAAGAGATAAATTTGGAGGTGCAGAAATCCCATAGAGTAAAGAAATATACATAGACAGTCTATGGTAAAAAGGAGATGAAATTGAAGCCGGAATTATGGGATACAGCGGTGCAATGATGGGCGGGATTATGATAACATGGTCGTTTCGCGAGAATGATTTTGACCAATCTCGCAAAGGGACCGTATAAAGTATCTGGCGGATTGGTTTGCATTTTAATTCATGTTTTCATGCAATTTAAAAAACGTTCTTCATAAACTTGCAACAATATCAAAGTTTAAATTAACAACCAATTGAGATTCAGCAATGGAATGTTTTGAATCAAGATGTATCTCAAGATACTTAGTAAGAAGCTAAGGATCTTGGGATACAGCGGTGCAACTTCCGGCTTCAATTGCTTAGTATAGCGGGGTCGCTCTATGTAATTTCTTTACTCTATGAGAAATCCCAAGAGAACATTTTCTGTTGAAACTCTAGCAATCTATAAACTAATAAATGATTTTTCTCAACTTTTTCAGATGCGGCAGAAAATGAAATGGAAAATAAGCTGTTGGAGAAAATGGATGACGACGTTGTGGAATTAGTTCGTCTTATCAGGAATTCGCGTTCGCATGACCTTGTCGACATTGAAGAAGCACTGATGCCATCTACTGAGGAATTATATGAATATGGTATCTCATTCGACGGTCTCGTGGCATTGTGTACATTTCAAGGACATCGGTGTCAAAGAGAGTATGGATTATGCTAATTCTTTAACGAAAATGCTTGTTTGTCAATCATTAATTGCTTGATAATGCACGAGGTCTGCCGGTGTTTCATGTTCATTTGAATTTAGGAAGGTTTTAGATCTAAAAATAAAGAGCTTTTGCACCTTTTGAAGAGAAAAGGGGAATTCTGTCCATGACTCATCCTTTCCTCATCGTATCTGTTACTAGATATCATCAGAATTTTCGGTGTCTGTTACCGGGGTTCGGACCTATTTTTGAAATTGAGCAAATAAAAATGGAATTAACTCATTCGGAGGCTCCAGAAGCGGCCAAACGTTAGATGAGATGCAGTTGCATGGGAGAAAAATAGTTAAAAAAGTCTAAATACATTAAAAGGCTCAGAAAATTGTGTTAACCTGAGAGCGATGTCTTAAGCATGTCTGTGACTGGTGCCGCTACCCTTTTTTTTTTTTTTTTTTTTGAGCAATCACGATTGCTTATTGTTCTCACTTGACTGTTTTTGGCATCCTATCATTTTATTTTCCCACCGCCACCCTCCGCACCATCACCGTCGACCGGCTCCTCACGATGCTGCTCCTATAGCGAAAACCGTCTCCAGGTTGCATCCATGTCCTACACACACGCGAATACATACACAACTATACACGCACACATACACACACACGCACGCAAACACATACACACATGCATACATATAAACACCTACACATACACACACATACACACAACTACCTACACATTCATGCTTACACACAGACACAAACACATATGCCTACACACGCGCATACATACACAACTATACACGCACACATACACACACACGCGCACACAAACACATACACACATGCATACATATAAACACCTACACATACACACACACACATTCATGCCTGCACACAGACACAAACACATATGCCTACACACACATACACATACCCCCTACACACAAACACACATACCCCTACACAAAAACACACGCCTACATACACACACTCGTGATTGCGAAAAACATAATTTGAATTCATGATGTCAAAATTCAATTTTTTTTTTAAATTTTATATTTGTTTTGGCCCGCGAGATACTTCTGAATAGCAAGTTTGGCCGGTAAGTGAAAAAAGTTTCTGTATGACTGATCTTTTTTTTTTTTTTTTTTTTTTTTTTTGAAGAACCAGATTAATCCGACAAGTGAATGACTACCTTGCAATGTTTTTTTTTTTTTTTTTTTTTTTTTTTTAAAATAAGATTTCAAATGTTTTTCTTAGTTTGCGTTCATTCATTGTTTGGTCTGACCAATCTCATATCAGTTTTAACAACAACAAAATGAAAGAAATTAGGAAGAATTTGTGATAAAGATGTTTTCACTGCAGTTTCAGTTTCAATAGGATGCTTAAATTTATTTTGTGCAGGGTAACCTATCCTTCCCAAAAGCAATTGCGCTTCAACATCATGAAGACGTCCCATAAATGACAGCGTCCTAAAAAAGAGAGAAAAATGCCCTTAAAAAAACCTCCTTCCCCAAAAATTGCAATGAAGCAGTCTGCGCTTGGACACCCCCCTCCCGCCCCCAAACACGCCTCCCAAGGTGGGAACTCCTGTTTTATGCAAAAAGCAAAATAGAAAAATTATCATTTTCCACCAGCAAAATGGTTTACTCATTTCTATTTTCAGGAACATTACTGTCTTCTACCACCCCAGCTATGGTAAATGTTACATATTCAATTACGTGGGTGGAGGTGCCAAGGGAGGCCAAAAACCTATAGAAATACATAATTATGGAAGCAATAGTGGTAAGTATCTCATGAATGAAGAATTACATAGCATAGTGTCTGTTTGTTCACCAATGGGTTGTTTCCATCAGTCAAAAGAAGTACTTTTTGTCACTGAAATTGATAGAATAAGCAAGAAAAAAAAAACATGGACCCAGAAAATACTTTCATTTTCCCAACAGTTATTTTTAAATTAATTTTTTAAAATGTCCGATTTTTGAAACAAGGCGGTCTTGATGACGTCACAAATGATGCACTTTGGCGCATCTTTCTACCGCGATTCCACGTTATGATAATCAAGAAGCGAATTAAAATTGCGCTCTACGCTTGCTATCAACCATATCGTTGCCAGTACACGTGAGTAAAGATGCAAATTAAATATTTTGCTCTGTGAATGGCAACACTGAATGGCATTTCATCATTTGTGATGTCATAGGACAGAAGCATAAACATTGAAAGCGCGCCGATTTAAGTAATTTTTTAAAAATATTAAACTTAAACAAATTTTTCAAAAAATGGTCAAATCCTATGTTTTTAAGCATGCTCTTTCAGAAAAAAATACTTTTAAAATTTTTTAAAGAACCCCATTGTCGAATATTTAAATTTGTTTTCTATTCGGTCGCCGAATATTAAAGTATTTGGCCGAATCGAATATTCGGTTTGCCTGCCGAATACGCAGTATTCCGAATACCAATCGAATATCCAATGCATCTCTGTTACATATACTGATACTTTTCCAGGTCTTCGATTGCTGCTACGAGTCAATGATGACGACATATTGGATTTACTACGACCAGAAGTTGGTGCAAGAATAATCATCCACGATCCATATTCCTTGCCGTTCGTTGAAGAGTACGGTATAAATGTCAAACCTAGGGACATGACCAACATTGAAATGTCAATGTCACAAACGAAAAGACTGGGAAAACCCTGGAGTATTTGTGTAAACAGCAGCAAAGACATCAATAATACTCCCTATTCTGTGCTGGTCAGTATCCAAAATTCAGCCGTAGTAAAATATCGAAGCTATTGTCCAACCGTGGACTGTATGGAATTGGCAAGCGTCCAGTTAAGACGAGTCTATCTGAATGAGGGGAAAAAGTAAAAATTTGATGCGCGTGTTCCGCTTATTAGAATGAGATTCTGCTTCATTTAGAGGCTAACATTCACCTGCAAAAGCTGACATCCCTAAAAACTAATAGATTCGTCCATTTCCACCTGTAAACCGGATGTTTGCCTTTCCGTACAATCCGTTGTCAGACAGCAGTTGAAATATTCGAACAATTTTGTTTCATTAAAATCATATGATATTGTAAAATCCATATCCAATTTGATTATTGCTTTTAAAAAATTAAAAAAAAAGAAAACTTTTCTTCTTTGACAGCAAATGCTATTGTACGTTCTAAATTAACCTTTTACATTTAACGTACAAGAAAAAAAAATGGTGGCTGTTTTATCATCAGTATTATATTTTAAATTTTCATCGTTTTTAAATTTTCATCGCCATATATTAATATTTTCTTCGTCTTTTGAATAATCACGGATTGTTCATTGCTTTCTTTACATCAAGAAGTGTAGTTACCTCCTTTTTCAAAACCAACCTTTTAATAAGCAAACGTATGTATCTTTTTACGCTGTTTCCTAGAGAACGTCCTGGAGTTACTGGTCAAGCCAGGTATCCAAAAATATTTCAATGAACACATTCATTCTGTACGAAGAAATAACATTTCCGATCTTATTGGCCGTGGTCGAAATGGAAAAGAAAATCCATTTGATTTTCTTTTCCATTTTCGATCGCGGCCATTAATCCTTTCAAAAATTCGATTTTTTGATTTTTATATGTTTTGAAACTCCATTTCAATACTTTTTTAATGATTCAAACTTCTTGATCGTGCTCATATTAGAAGTAAGTTAAAATAAGCTTTAAAAAAAAATTAAACCTATTTTGATAAGGTATAATTTTCCCCTTTAAATTGCAATATCTCGAAATGGTATTTTTTAAACTAAATGTTCCTTTTCTCAGAAACTAAATTGGGCTAGGCTTTGAAATTTTACCACCTATTCCATACATCTAATTGCATATACTAGAGTAAATTTTTTCTCGTAATCGAAAAATATTTTTTTATAGAGCTGATTTCGTGTTGCAAAATGTCGTTTTTTGAAAATAAAATAGTTACTTACACATTAGAATTTTTAAAAAAAACCCTTTCTTTTTGTAAAATTTTACTTCAGTATAGAGAAAAGAATCTATTTAAGGTACAGAAAAAATTTCATAATTGTATCTTTAATAGATTTTCAGAAAAAAGTACATGAATCTGTGCAAATGTTATTTCTTCATATTGACGCCCGCCGTGAAAGCCTTAAGCAGTTTACATTCATTCTGGTCTCATCTTTATAAAACTACTTCGAGTCCAAAACAGTTAACTCAGAAAGTAGTCCTGGAATGTTGCCATTTTAAACTAACAGCAATACAAACACACCGAATTTAAAGCAAACACATATATCACGGCTTTTTAAATGAAATATTCTTGAAGATCTTCTTCAACTTTGGAAAAATATCTTGTAAATTATTTAAACTGTTTCAACGCTTTCTTTTTCTCAGGGTTGCGAAAAAAACTGCGGATTCCATTATTTAGCTAAGCGCTGCAACTGCACAATGAGACATTTTCTGAGAGGAACAGTTTTGTCGAGGAAAACTTCAGTGTTGTACCCCTTGTGCAATATCAAAAACGAATACCAAGGTAAGCCAGTTATGGTGAAATTTTGAATGCAAAAAAATTACGAAATTTCTAATTATGTATATACATTAGGGTGGAACGAAAATGACCTTTTTTTTTTTTTTTTCAATTTTCTTGGTTTGCCGTAGGGCGGAAAAGTTGTCATTTAAGTTTAAAAAGAAGCAGAAGAAATTTCATTGCTTTACTACAGCATCTTTAGGTGCCGCAACGAGCTTAAAGTTTGATAATAACCGAATTTTCCATTTAACAATGAAATTCCTTTTTATGCTTTCCTACTGTATATAACGGCACAAAATATGACAGTAAATACATTTTTAACTATTATATTAGGAAAAAAATACTAATTGCAAAGTACAGTTTTAAAAAAAAATCATGATCCTTACTAACAATAAAGCTAAAAGTCTGTCTGAAGATCTAGGTCTCTGTCTGGATCTCTGTGACGAGCATAGCGCTTAGACCGTTCGGCCGATTTTCATGAAATTTGGCACAAAGTTAGTTTGTGGCATGCCCTCCATGCCACATCATGTGCACCTTGAAGCGATTTTTCGAAAATTCGATTTTGTTCTTTTTCTATTCCAATTTTAATCACATTTACCCGAGCAAAATTATAAGATGGGCGAGTAAATTACCAAGTTGTAATAATTTGGAACCGTAACATGGGCAAGCCAATTGGCGAGAAATTCTTCTTACATTATTTGTAAGTATACAAGCAAACCAAATGACCTTTGAATTTTTCTACAACGGGAAAAGCAGTGCGGGTATCACTAGTATACTATAAAGACATTAACAATTCCATTTTTACCATTTAAAGTATTCTTAATGATTGTAAATAAATGGTTAAACCTGTATGATGTTTGTGTCTACTTCTTTGACACATTAAAGTGTTTTTTTTTTCCAAATAACTCTTGAATCAATTTTTCGTCTCCTGCGACTGAACCATACTTTTTAAGAACCGCTTAGGGGTTACAAGTTTCACTTTGAGGGATTCACTAAACAAATGTTTTACCAAAGGGGGTTCGGTTATTTCATTTTCATCCCATGAGATCAAATCGATGTAATCTTTGGCAGCAAAAATTATTTGTTGAACTTTAAATTTCTTAACCCCGCCTCTACTTTGTGTTATTGCTTTTAACACACTTCGTAATCCCTTACAGTTCTACGCTCTTTGCATAACATAGCCAAATGGAGATTTTCTGTTGCATCAAAATACCCATTTCTCAATATAACCCGGTCTATAATGTTCTTAAAATCATGAGAGAGATATCGTGAATGTAAGATACGTTCAAATAAATGTTTAGAGCCGTTAGTACGAGAAGGTTTTAACTTGTTGTTAAACCACACAGGCCATACGCATTGCCCACTTGATCCGTACAAGAAATGGATCCTTTCTTGAAAATGTATGAATGAATAATGATTACTATTAATATATTTCAGTATTATTATTTGTTTCAAACAATTTTAGCGAAATGCCACGCCCATATAAAAGAAACTGTACTTTACTGCACTTTGACAATGTACTGAGTCAGTGTCTTGAGATTTTCAGTCGGATTTTTAGTTGCCACGTACAATGGAAATATACGGTTTGCAAATGTAAGTCATCTGGAGTGGGGAAGTTTTCCCAGGTTCCTTGAAGATAAATCTAGTGAGCAAGTCCCACTTGATATAGTGACACACACATCCAATACATATTTGTGATCGGTACTTATACCCTGTATGTTTTCAAAAAGAAGGTTATTTTCAATAGGTAAGAAAGTAACCATAGGAAGATTCGAACAGGTTTCCAGCTGTTGACCTATTTTGTCTTTAAATTCGTTTCATTCTTTTGTTTTACCATCTAAGAATCCACTAGGCTTCTATTCCTGTGGTCTCAAAGAAGCTCTTGACCAAATGTAATCTATTCTGGAAACTAAAAAGTCATATATATTTCACTTACTGAAAGATCTTTTCCAGCCGCACCTTTTAGGCCGTGTCTAATAAAACAGTATCATTTCATTACATCTTCGTAAGTAAGTAGTAAACTTCATTGAAATCGCTAAAGATTCCAAAAATAGGACATTCTGACGTTTGTCTCGTCTGCACTTGTTTAGACCGAGTCATTGCAACTCACAACAATGAAGTATCTTACCAACTAACGAAATTTTACGTTACTCACTAACTCAACTCGACAAAGAAATTGACACCTGATCTGAGCTTGGCCCCATTCACACAAATCACTGCTGACCAGCTCCGCCCCATTTAAACATCCGCTGCTGCAATGACTCAAGCTCCCAGATGCCAGTGCATTCGGCAAAAAGTGCGTTTTTGCGAAACTTACTTTGCTCTTGCGGCACCTCAAAACATAATCCTAACAACAAAAAAAAGTTATTGTGCGACCTGTTGAGCATAAAAATTGCTTTTCGACAGCATTTGAAGCATAAAGATAAATTTGAAACTTTTTTTTAAAAAATTTAAAATATTGCAAAAATTGCAATTTTGCAAAACTTTATGCTCTTTGCGGCACCTCAAGACGTGCTTCAATATTTTTCATATTTTTTTTACATCTTTTTTACATGAAAAGGCAACTTTTCCGCACTACGGCAAATTGAAAATCAAAAACTTTTTTTTTCGTTCCACCCTAATATACATATAGATTTATTTAAAAAATATTGATTTTAATTAAATATTTAAAAAAAAGTATTCATTTGCATTAGTTTGCTGAAAATTTATACCGAACAATTGTGAAAAGCTGTTTCAGTTCTTTTTTGTCGTAAAACCGTTTGCAGAGGTCGAACAAATACCTCAACTTTGCAATGCAGCAATCATTATGAAATACTACAACTTTGCACCATTTGATAACAAAAAGTTTTCATGCTGTATATGTATCCTAACCAAATTCTCTCCTTTTCTTCGCTAAAAGAAATGTGAGGTCGAGCGTTGTCAGTATGCGCGCAAGACGATTCTCATCATGTCAACCAACTCTGCAATTTTTGTGCTTTGATCACTTTTATTAGATTGTTAAATGCTGACAGTTAAAGTTTGGAGTCATGCACTTTGTGAAAGATGGAAGCAACTGCGTAGCTTTTCCAACCTCACTAAACATATAATAGAATTAATTTCACTCCGACCAGGGCATTGTCTATAGGTCATTGTCACAGAATTAATTTCATTGACTCCAACCAGGGCATTGTTATCGTTTATGGTATTTTTCTTCCTCAGGGGGCGTTTCGAACTAGACTTTTTGAGACGGAGGAAATTCTCAATTTGCGCCATAACTTCATCAATTTTCCTCGACTTTTCTGACCGCTTCCAGAGATGTCTATGACATTAAAATTTCGAGAATGCAGGAGTACATACCGGGGGGGGGGGGGGGAGGGGTCATAGCGCAGACTGCGCCATTGAAATTTTTAGGGGTGTTGAGAAGTATTTTTCTCATTTTTTGGGGGCGTGCTCTTGATTTTTGGGAGGGAGTCTTTGCAATATTTACTGGGGTGCATTGCTCTTAGGGGGCTGGGCACCACTGGAGAACGAATATGATTCAACTTATTTTAATTGCTACTTTTGGTATTGAAGTAATTTTTCTCTTAACATATTTTCAGAAAAATGTGTATCAGATGTATTGGAGCAGTTTCATCAAAGGAACATCAAATGCAACTGTGATCCACCATGCAGGTAGGATATAACATTAAACGTTTTCCTAAAACTTCCTCATTTTCAATTTTTTTATGCAGTCGAATTAAAAGGCTTTCCTGTTTAAAATGTTTATTCTTGTTAATCACATAAAAATGATCAGGTAAATGCATTATGTACTTTTCAATCTTTTATTAATAAAAGTTTTTCTAAATGTTGTTTCATTCATCAATCTGTTCTGGACAGTTAAAGTGAATGCTGTTTCCCCTTACCATTGCGGCTTTTTGAAAAGCCGATGTACAGCGCGGGCTTTGATAATATGCAAAATTACCCATAGTTAATTTTCATAATATCTATTCTTTCTTTTCTTTTCTTCCTCTTTTTTTTTTCTTTTTTGCAGGGAGACTACGTACAGTTTTACAGTGACATCCAGTGAGCTTAATGAGAACTATTACTGGACCTCGAAAGCTGTGCGAACCTTATTTCTTGAAAATGGTGCAATTAAATACTTAAACTCTTCGAATCAGTAAGTACCTCAAAAATAAAAATATATGTAAAATTTACACCAATTTTAATTGTTTTTCAACTTTTTTAAAAAACCAAAGAACATTTTAAATTGAACTGAATTCAAAGTAATTTTTTTTTAAAAATGAAACGATTTTTAAACTTGCACGAGGTATAGATCTTGTATGACTATAACGTAAAAGCTTCAATCCCCTTCAAGTTTTACTAACTTTTTATATCGAAATTACGGCTAAATCGCAATTTGTTTTTGGTCCCTTTGACATCGCAATTTGTTTTTGGTCCCTTTGACTTCGCTACATATGTCGCGACTGTATTTTGCATTCGATAATATATTTTGAACAATTGAACTTAGGGGACGCATCGGTCCCAAGATCTTCAAAGAGTTAATAACACATAAAAATTAGCCAAGTCAAAAAACTACGAAGAAGTAAAAAGTTAAAGCATAGTTTTTGTAAAAAAATAAATAAATAAAAGGGTCTGAAATATTATTGTGTTCTTCTCTTTTCCAACCAAAAAAAATGTCATTAAAACAAATTAAGCGTACAATACTGCCGTGTGCAGGTAAACGGCAGTATCTATAAAAATGAGTTTTTGAGATATTTGAAGAAACGCGTTTTTGATTTCCCACAAACATTAATAAAATATTAAAGTTTGATTTTAGGTGATTCTATATGTTTATATCGAAATATTTTTTGGGTAATCTGTTTCATTTTGATTTTGTAATCCAAATTTTGATCAATGCAGATACTGCCGTTTACCTGCTCTTCGCACTAGTAATTTTCATCCACTTTTGACTGGTAGTTAGCAGTAACTGCACAATATGCTATTGAATGACCAATAATTACAGATTCGACATAATACGGAGTATATACGTTATTACGAAGTACAGTCGAAACTCCATATATTGAACTTCTACATATCGAAATCTTCTATAAATCGAAATCCCAGCGAATTTCTATGTTCATTACATAGAAAAATTGTTTCTATATATCGAAAAAATCTCTATGTATCAAAATTTTTTCGAGACATTCGTAGATTTTTTTTTCCCCACTTTTGACTGTTTGTCTCATGAAAACTGAAGGTTACGGGAGAAAATTATGTACACTAAAGGTTGCTACAAAACTCATAAGAAATCTGGGGTTGAGGGGTGCGTAGATAGGTCGTTGTTCCGTTCTGGAGTTCTAAAATTCCCTCAAGTTTATTTCAAATCTTAGTTTTAACCAGTAGCATCAATTTCAAGTTATCCCTTTTGTCTGTTGATTCTCATTCCTAGTCTTTTTAGCTTCAGTAAAAATCATTGAAGTTGGGTAGAATGATTTTTTATTTTTCTCCGATTACATTGTCAAAACGAAAATCCAGCTAATGTTGCGAGTCAAGTTGAATTGCCGAAGAATGAAGATGTATGAAAGCGCAATAATGTGTAATTTCTGTTAATTTTTTAATTATCAATTTTCATTTAATCCGATGCTTGTATAAATTAGAAATAGGGTTTCATTCACGAAAATTAGCTTTAATTTTAATGTTTTAGGAGATTTTTATGATAAAATAAAATCATTTCCTTATATCGAAATTTCTATACATCGAATTTTTTTCCGGCAATTTGCTACTTCGATATATAGAGGTCCGACTGTATATTTATTGCAAAGTGAATAATATATTTTAATTTAAAACATAAATAAATACCGTGTAAACACTTGACATAAATTTAAAATAAATGAATTAAATGTAACTTGAAAATAAAAAGAAAATTTTATTTTCTTACATACAAAAATGAAAATAAATGCCTTTATGTATATATGTTGGTTTATTATTAAAAAGTATATATTTTAAACATGTATCAAACAAAATGACCTACATACATTTGATTGAAATTTAATGCAATAACATATACGTACCTACCCAAATACCAGATATACTTGCTTGTTAAAAAATGTCCTTGCTAAACAAACTCAGATTTCTAGTTTATATTGACTCTAATAAAACGTTGAATATTAAAAAACTTCAGTAGATTTCTTTCTCTCTCTCTCTCTCTTTTTTTTGAGCAATCACATTGTTTATTGTTCTTATTTGACTGTTTTGAATTCCTGTGTTGTTACTTGGCAACTGCACGATTCTTTAGGCATTTTTACAAAATTATGAAAAATCGCTTAATGTTCCAATAAATCTCTATGAAAATTTAGGCAAAAGAAATGCTTCGTATGTTAACAATTGCTCTCATCGAACAACTAAAACTGCAGCCGCTTATTATTGAAAATTGTGGAAAATATCGTCTGCGACAAAAGAAAACAAATGGAACAAAATCGTTCTGTTGCTACACGTTTATTTATCGTCTGCCAAGTATTGCTTGTGTTTGCTCGTATGTTATCTTTTATAACTGCATGTTAGCAAGAACTGATTTTGTTTTATTGTTTTTAGAACACGAATATGACGAATCAAAGAACATTTTTTTTAATATCTGAGGCCAGTGAAATTACAAAAGGGTTTTCTTCGACTTGATTTGAAATAAAGTATGGTTATTTTCCTCAAGTAATGGTTTTAAGTCTCTCTTGCGGCCGAAGGACGCCCGAAGTTTAATTTTTGAGATGCGATAATTCCCGATTTTGCCGATTGATAAAATACGACCTGGCACGCATATCTACATCTGATGAGAAGCAACTAGGAATCATATTTTAAAAATGCAATATTGTCTCTAAATTTGCCGAATAAAGGAATTTTTTTTGGGGCCACACAATGACCTCCAATCGGGCGGCGCTATTGCTTGCGCTTAGTTGAGTTTAAAAAAAATCGTGAAAACGATTTTTGCGTCTTGGTGCGAATTTTGGTAGCGATTCATTTATGTTCCATACTTCGGCCCATGGTTATGGACCGATATAGATCAGTAAATACATGCTAATGATTACTTGCACAATGCAGCTGTAGTATCAATTGCTGCTAATCATCACTGATTAAAAAAATGCTCTTATTTAGCGGCAAGCAAATAACATTTTTGCACCATAAACTAAAGTAATATAGATTTCAGAAATGCAAAAAAAAAAAGATGAAAATGGAAAATTTCGCAGTCATGCTATTTATCTTCCCACTGCAGAACGGTTATGGGCAAAAAATTTCAAAGATGCAAATAAATGAAAATCAAAAATTTGCAGTTATTGCCGTTTGCCTGCCCACGGGAGAAAGTTTCCGTTTTTCTGTGTGCAGGTAAAGAGCAGTAAGTGCATTCTGTCGATTACCTGCAAAATATAGCGACAAAAGCAGTTACTGCCGTTTACCACTGGTGAAAAAAATGCTTTTTTTTTCTGCGGCAACCAAATAAACATGTTTGTACCATGAAACTATATCAATATAAATATCAAAAATGCAAAAAAATGAAAGTCGAAAAATCTGCAGTTACTGCCGTTTTCTGCACACGGCAGAATAATTTAGCGCAAGTAACTATAGTTAAAAATTTTAAAAACTTCTGACTGAGTCGCAAATGTGGAATCAAGAGGGAAAATTGAAAATCTTTTTAAAAGCCTTGTACTATTAAAAATCAATTACAAGTATTTTATTTGTTAACTAGTGGTACCCGCACGGCTTTGCTTGTAATAGAAAAATTAAAAGGTCGTTTGGTTCGCCCGTATATTTACAAATAATGTATGGTGAATTTTTTCGCCAATTGGCTTGTACCCATTTTACGATTCCACGTTATGATAATTTCGTATCTCGCCAATCGGCTTGTGCCCATGTTACGGTTCCACGTTATGATAAATTCGTAATTTACTCGTCCATCTTACGATAATTTTGTTCTTAAAATTGGAATAGAAAAAGAACCACATCAAATTTTCGAAAAATCGTTTCGAGGTGCACACCTCTATGCTACAAACTAATTATGTGCCAAATTTCATGAAAATCGGACGAACGGTCTAGGCGCTATGCGCGTCACAGAATCCTGACAGACAGAGATTTGGACAGAGGGACTTTCAGCTTTATTATTAGCAAAGATAAAGACAAATAGAAACTGGTAACAGATAAAGTTTTTAAATTATTGTGTTTAAGTTCCTTATCAGCCAAGAATGAATTCGGTTACCAATCGCTTAGCCGTATTTAAAATTTGCTGTAAAAAAAATTATAATTCGAATTCTATACAACATGGAAGTCCCAGACACATTCTATTAGACGCAGAAAAAAAACTCTATATTTTAAAATTAAATTTATTTTTAAATATGTTTTCAATGCAAAAATCGCGAAAAACATTTTAGAGGTTTTTAATTAATATCTTGGTTATTTTATGCCATCCGAAGACGCAACCTAGTTAAGAACATTCTCGATCAACTCTCCTTTCAAACTTTTTTCTTTTTAATCGGTTGTCCATCCGTTTGGGCTCTCGAGTGCCACAGACAGATGCACAGACACACAGATACACAGACGCGTCAAACTTATAACCCTCTTCCTCTGAGAGTTGAAAAGGAATAATTATTGAATACTTACTGTTGTTATTGTTTATTTATTAATGAAAATATATTAATGTTCAAACTATTGATTGTTAGTTTATCTGTTTAAACTCACTATATTTGTTTTTATATTGTTTTAGCAAATATTCTGTTTTTTGTTTAGAAGAAAATCGATGGCTGGAGTGAAAATTTATTACAATACTTTACAAATTGTCAATTTTAAAGAAGTAGCATCGTACAGTGTAAGTAATTTCTATTATATTTCCATGTAATGAAAATTTATGTATTTAGGATCTTTTCGGACTAGTAAAATTGCAGTATGAGCATGTAAATTTAGAAAAATTGTGTTCAATGTAGTGGTGATACATCGATGAAAATCCAAATGTTTTAAAACATCGATGTTCAAAATTAAAACATCGATGGTATTGATACATTAAAATTTGACCAACCGTAGCTTGAAAAATTGAACCTTTCCCCAAATTGACAAAAATTTTGAAATTTGACCACGAGTTTCTAAGAGCGAAGAAAGATTCATTGTAGTTAACGAATTTTATTTTACAATTGAATTTCCATAATTTGATATCAAATAATTTTAATCGTTGAAGCAACATTTTTCTTTTTTTTGAAGAAACACCAAATCTCAATAATATTTGTTGCTGAATAAAATTAGTTATAAAACTTCGTCCATTTCTTTTCAGTGGGAGACTTTAGTGGCAAATATCGGTGGTAATCTTGGATTCTTCATGGGTCTAACTCTGGTTACTTTCATGGAAGTTGCTGAGTTTTTGTGGGACGTGTTTTGCACAACTTTTTGCCCTTCTATTACTAATGGTATACAGTTATACCGTAATTCTAGGTGAGAGATGATTCTGATTTTGTAGCAAATAGCATGATTTTAATGAAACTTTTCTATTACTATTCAGAGATTTACTTACAGTGCTAGTAAAAAAAAAAAAAATGCATCACCCTCGCATTTTCACAACAATGGGATTATGTGAGAAGTTTTGGTCGACATATTAACGATGAATGTATGAAATTCTGCAAAACTTATGAAATAAACATTTAACAGCAGGAATCCGAAAATTGTTTACTTAGATTGGGGCTGTTTCCGGGTCAAGGCAAACTGCTGACCCCATGCTCATTTTTCCATTTCTGAACCTGCGTTTGAGTTTAGAGAAAAAAAAATTACTTAACCCCATATCAATTTAAGTCTAATGGCAGGATAAAGGTTTTTGAGTTGTTACTTACCAGTTTTGCCCTATGACACGGAGCAGAATCATCCTGGAAAATGACGTTTGGAACTGAAGTAAAGTGATCCCGGATAGTAGGAAGCAATTCCTCCTCCAAAATGCCAATATACACCTAAGCGTTTACTGTTCCTTGCACAAAGTGAAGCCCACCAACTCCTTGATCAGAAATACATCCCCAAATCATCTGGGATACGGGATGCTTGACTGTGTGTTGAATGCAGTCGGTATGATATTCCTCTCCTTTGCAGCGCGGGTGATGCAATTTTTTTTACCACCACTGTACCAACCTTTCGTTCCTTAGTTTTAAGACAGCTTGTGTAAGACTTTTCGAAACTCTTTTCATTTTTTGCGCTGGTTCTTTGTCATACACCACCCTTATTAGGATGATTGTCGTACCGGGGCCGAGTTTCTTCCCTGTCGTTTTCTACCAATCACGTGAACGAAATTGCATCCGATTAGCCAATCTAATATCGAACTTGTCACGTGGCCCGGTCGAAAACGATGCGAAAGAATATACGGTACATAGCACAATCGGGCCGATTAAGCATTTCTCCTTGAAAGTAAAGTTTTATGGCAGGTGGAGGGAGAAGCCTGAACGCGTTAATTGAGCTATAGGAGCATTAGTTAAAACTTATTAATACACTTAAGTTTTGATGTTGACAGTTTTGGAAGAGACATAATTAAAGATGTATTGAAATTTCTCACATGCTTATGTTTGAATATTTATATAGCTGTTTCCTCATGTGTTCCAAATAATATAAATTGGGATCCTTGAAGGATAATGAAGCTTACTAGCTAGCAGATCAAAATCATTTTTAACCTGTGTAAATATTTTTAACCTGGAGTGTTTCTTTTTTTTTTCTTTCTTTTTTTTCCAAGATTAATTTATTGTTGCTCCAAATACTATCTCTAAGAATTTCTTGTAAATATAAGCGGTAAGATTAAATAATGATGAAACTTACCCCAGCAGAAACCAAAATGTCCTCTCACATTACGAAAGACGGATTTCTTTTTCAACCAAAGGTTTAGTGCAACATCCTATAAATATCATCTCTCCTAGAATTTTTTTGCGAATGGCGCTTTAAAAGATAACATCTTACCGCTTCGGAATGAAAACTTACACAAGCTTTCGATGCTCAGAAGAGACTGAAAAATCAAGAGACAATTTCCATCGGATTTCTTTGTTTTCTTGTTTTTGTTAACACCACATGTGGTTTCTCGCTCCTTCCGGCCTTTGGCGGTCTTAATTCAGAAAGCCAAAAATGGTTCTGTTCGATCCTTTCTTCGTGGTTTTGCTTGGCATCTCCTTCAGAGGACATCTTCAAGAATTCTTACACTAGTATTTATCAAACTTTTTCGACCCACGGAAACTTAAGAAGCATAAAGTTCTTACGTGGAACTACATCCTACTTTCAGAAAAAAAAAACACTATCTAAAGTAACATTTTAATTAGATGAATAGGCCGATAGTAGCCTGGTGAGTAAGGCGCTGTTCTCGAAATCGGAGGGGTTTGTTCGGATACTTGTAAAGTATATGTGTGCTCGTTAAATCAGTGGGTTTAAAAGTCCTCTGGTCGATCGCTATCAGTTAAAATGGGTGCAAAGTTGCTAGAGACTTCCTTGCAGAACTATGCCTTACTTGTGTAGATGGCGCTGTAATCTATGAGTAGAGAGAAAAATATCAAAACTTTCGCAACAGTAATATCCAATCTCTTCACAGTGTTATGGAGAACAATAACCATTAGTTCAACTTGCTATAATTGCATTAATTATGTAAAGACAATGAAAGAAAAGTACGGCCTTTATATTTCATATTTCAGCTTTACCCAAACTAATGAAGACGGGTCTAACTGATGCTATCTGAAACTGTATTTCATTGGCTTTCTTTACTTCTTTGTAATTTCCTGATAATGTACACTAATAAAGCTTGTGGGGTGTACTTCATAGATTTTCCGAGTATTTTTGACTCGCCTGAAAGACAAAGCCTGACTTATGCGGCAGAGTCAACTTAGCGTGCTCAGTGAGTAGTCTTGTTCGTAAAGCCGCGATGCTGTTGAGATTACATTTCGGTATTTCATGCCATTTCCGTTTATATTATGATTTTGCGAAGAAAGTAACATGTGCTTCATTTTGTTTTACATTTCTTACAATTTCAGAGAAGCCCGTAATTTCACAATTTGCTTGTTGTTGTCTTGTGTCAGTTAGGCTGTCAATTTGGGGTGCGCTGCTTCATTTTTCCAACTGTATCGTAATTTGGTGTGAAATCCGACTTTCACAGTACACACATGCCATAAAGACCCGTTTATAGGGTAGGCAACCATTCACAACGCAACACATTCACACAAAGGAAGAACAAGGGCAGGAAAGAGAAAGTACATGCATGCCCGAGCTGGGATTCGAGCCCGGGACCACCCCATCCTAGGCAGACTCTTCTGACCCCTAGACAAAGCGGGTGGCCACAATTCGCTTTTTGGATTGAAATGAATCTTCGAACAGAAACATTAAAAAAAATTAATTACTGATTCTATCCAAGAGCTAATGAAGGAAACCAGCGAGTACAAGAAGTAAAATGTATTGCTTCTAACTGTGCTCCATTAACACAATAACTCCCATAGCAAACAAATGAGATTTCATTCAAGTACGCTTTGCACTTTTTTTACGTATTAGTTTTAAACTTTGTATTTATGGTCTGAAGAAGCAAATTATGAAACTGTTACAGTCACACTATCCCTCTGGGTGGCACACGTTCCCCCTGTGCCCTTGCCCCACTATACTTTCCTACTGGCCCGAGCCTACCGGTCGTAGTCCATTCAGGACTTTTTCGGCTAACGCTTCACCTGATCTCAGGCTTCTTCAGAGCACAAATGTCTCCGTCATATAAAGTCTTCTCATTCCCGAATGCACCGATCATAAATCCTCCCGAAACGAAGATAAGCCAATCAGATGCCTTATCACGACTAAAGAGGAAGAAGCCCTCTGAAGATAGGTGAAAAAATATTTTCCAATCAAATCAGTAACATCAAGTTTAATATTGGTGCTTTATCCAATGCGGATCAAGATCCGTACTACACAGAATTTTCAAGGGTATTGCTATTTCTGCTCTGAAGAAGCCAGAGATAAGTCGGGTGAAAGATCAGTCGAAACCATCCTGGATCTTCCGCCCCTAACTACAGCCTCTGACAATAAATTTTGAGGAATAATACTGTAACATTGACGTAGATGAAGTAAACAAGAGTTTCCTTACAGTCCTTCGAAATAGTCACTCCCCCCCCCCCCTTTCTAACTGAGATGTGCTTTACATGTCCTGGGAACTTTACAAGAAGTCTTCTTTTGGGATGGAATTCAGAAGCCTCGTCACGTTTCGTTGGATATCAATACCCAGTGGAAAAGTATTAAAATGTAGCTACTAATTTAGGTCAAAGTTTTCGACCTAATTTTAGCAATTAATTTGGGCCGGAGGCAGTAACTGTTTTAATTATCACTGCAATTTCAGTTAAGGTTCCTGTATCGATAAGTGCTGGTAGATCAAAAATAACTGCTTTAATCATGCATTCAGCTTGTTAAAAATTTAAAAATGAATACATTTTACACTAATCTTTCCACATTTATCAATTTAATGTAGTACAAGATATTTAAATCTTTAAAAAACATCTTGTGTTATTCTTTTCAGGCGACGAAAAGTCTGCATCAAACAAGATAATTATAAAACAGATAGAAGAAGCTCTATTTGAATGAGGAGGAAAACAAGCTTTTTCTAAAAATTATTTTTTAATGTGTTATAGAAAAAGTATTACAATTTTGGTGCTGAATGTTTTTTTTTAATGCTAGAAAGAGAAGAGTTTTGAAAGAATTTGTCATAAAAGAATGCAAAAAGGCTAATTTTTTTAGAAAAATAATTTATTGAAATTCTTACATACATTTTCTCTTATAGTGAAATGAATTCAAATATCTACAAGTCAGCATAATTCAAATGCACAAAATTATATTTGTTGAAAAATTAGTTCTTAAAATTCTTATCTATACATATTTTCGTCGTGTAACTCAGTTAACATGTGACATTAAACATCATTTATATGTTTTCCAGAAAGTTTTGGTCCCTGAGAGATATTTTCCTGCTACCTTAAATATCCGTATTAAAAATTAATAGAAAGAAAAGGAGAACTTTATTTTAACACGGGAGATGGAGAAAACAATGCTTTTGAAGAAAACGTAGATTTTTTGTTTTGTATAACTTAAAGTATAGCAAATTTATATCATGTGTATAAAAATATGGAATATATACGGGGTAATATGTTTTTAACTACTTCTATTGATAAGATTTGACAATTTGCTTGTCATACAAAAAATCATACAAAAAATAAATAAAATAAAATAAAATAATTAAAATTAAAAAATATTAAATATTAAAGTTAAAGGGTCGTCATTTTTAAATTCCAAGTTTCTGCAACAAATATGTAATTTGCAGCCTATAGTTCTAAACAAAGTTTTTGCTAGTCATGATTTTTTTTTTTTTTTTTTTTACATTTTTTCCAGATAGCAGACGACCAGTGCGACGCTGTGACGGGCGCCACAGATTCTTGAGAAAACTGCAGACTATTTCTTAGTTGGGGGAGGAAAAAAAAAAACTAAAATGTTTAAAGAAATAAAAATCTTAAATTTCAACTAATGGAGATGTGTACAGTATTTTCTATGTACTTGAACTAGAATATCATTTTTAAGCACTTCTCGGTGTCGATTTAAATTTTACGAGTATTCTAATACCGTTTTATCTTGTAGAATATTTTTTGGTTACTGATCAGCGTCGCAGAATTAAAAAACATTCTGCTACCTGGCATTATTTAAGCAGTTTTTTTGATCATTGCAATCTGAAAATGTTCTAATACTGTAAAAGTACTTATTTTCACGCGGCTTTGGTTTTCGCGGTTTTCACGAGCCCGTCGTAGTCACGGAAATTTAAGCCTTGCAAAAAATTTTTCATGCTTAAAATTTGCTTTATGTAAAAAATTTCAGCTCATACATTCAGCGATATCTACATTTTCGCAAAAATTACTGCTCGAGAAAATAAGTTCTTTTACAGTAAGTTAAAAGACTGAATTTTATTTATACAGAAGCCAAAAAGCTTTACATAAAGGACTGCGTACAAAGCGGAAACATACAGAAAAGATTTACAAGACAGAAGACAAGAGAAGGAAATAATTCCCAGGGGACTGGCGGCAATCGAACCCACGACCTCCGGCAAAGAAGACGACACTTCTATTCTATTCAAGAGTCACAACTGACTTCAACTGCATTTATGTCGAGGACTGCATACTAAGTGCCTTGCCTCCATTGTTTTTTTATATACCGATAGATGGCAGCACCATCACCGGATCGAGCAGTTAATGAGAATTTAGAACTAGTCCAAGAGCTAATAGCTACCTGGTACTACCACCCCCAGTGGTATCGTTTCACTTGGAGGACATTGAGACCACGAGCATATTTAACGTCGCCCAGTCCCCTTTAATGACGACGGTGGGTCTTCGACCAGCAAGGATCGAACCCGAGGCCCTCCGGCCCCGAGTCCAATGCCTTATCGATCAGGCTACCACGGCCCACGACACTTCTACCACAGAATCACGGAGGCCCCAAAGATGGAAGGAATTGCGAAAGTAAAGAGTGATTTATACAAAGGAGTTTTAAGCAAGAAAAGTTATTAATGAAAGGAAATCATTTTTTTGGGGGGGGGGGGATCAAGAGCTAAATTTCTTCTTTGAGACGATGAGATCACGCACTTTCAGTCGTAGTTTGAGGAGTTGCACATTATTCTTCTCCTGGATATGCATGGAAGAAGCATTTTCTGTCCTTTGGATGGCTTAGCTCTTTTATTGATAAAGGTCTTCGCAGTTTTGTCCCATCGACTTCTGCTTTCTATAACCTGTAAATAATGAATGCAAAAATTAATTGCTTATAATTTTGTATATAATTTAATCCATCGACTATAATATTAAAATCTGTTCGCGTTCGTCTGTCTGTCTGTCTGTCTGAAGATCGATCTTCTCGAGAACCGCTGCGAATCGAGAGTCAAACGAGATACCGATCAGTTTTCCAAAGAAAAAACAATAGGACCAATCTCGTATTTGTGCGAATTTAATTAGCGGAGATATTAATTAAAACGTTAATTAACATAACGTTATTCAGGAATTTTTATTTCTTTCCTGTTGCCATTTTGCATATAGGTGAGCAAGTAAAATTCTAATAATTGTTTTAAAAGAGATTTTTTTGGCTGCTGTCCAAATCGCAACTACAGAGCTCGAATACGCTACCTTACGGTGACTCCACGTGTTTTTTTTTTTTTTTGTTTTTTTTGGGGGGGGGCGGGGGGGGGAGGGTTAATTACAGGCTTCAGACAGTTTGTGATGTAATTTAATTGCAGAAGAATAGAAAAGAAAGCTTCCCACAAACACGATGAAAAATTACTGTCATTCACTAAGCGTCAAATCAAGTTATAAGTTGCGGCGTGTGTTTGTTTTATCTTTTTCATCCGCCAGTAGACAGTGGCTGCAGCGCCCCCTATAGTTTATTGGAGTTGCGGAATCTTAAAACAACGTTTCCATCTAGAATTTCATTTTAAATTAGTTTAAAATTGGTTGCCCTATTCGGACATAGCCTTTATTTTATCGTCTGTTTTTTTTTTTTTTTACATTCAACGTTCTTAACTGTTTTCAGCATATGAAAGTTGTTTCTTTAGCTATGTTTATCGATTGTAGTGTAAGTTTATCATTCACCGGCCTCATATTTTGGTACATTTAGGATGTGCGACTAATTATGTTTATTTTGTTGGACTTTTTCCCGTCACATGGGTGAGTTTTCGAATTGTAATAAGTCTCTTTTTCCTTCCTGTTTCTATTTTTGAAATACAGTTTGTATCGTTAAAAGAACATGTTAAATTAAGATTGTTTGGATTTCTTTAAATGAACAGAGTTGAACAAAAAAGATTGTTTTTAAGGATTTTAACTAAAGCTAAATTGAAATCTGATGACTTGGTATTAAATTAATGCTTATTGGTATTTATTTAGTCTTGGTGCTTTAGTTTCACGTAATCAACCAAAAAGTGTTTGTCATTTTATGTAAAAAGCTGATTGTAATCGTACATAAATATTTCAGATATAGTCTATCAGATGTAATTCATTTTAACGTGAGCACAGATTATAGTTGATAATGCATATATTTTTATCTTTTGTGCTCATTGAAAATACTCATAACTTGTATCATTGATAACTATGATTAACGTTAAAGAGATTTTTGCCAAAAATATGCTCTACTGGTGTTTTACAAACCTTGCATTACGCGTATTTATTTACTCCTTAGCGCTTTAAAACTGATGTCAGAGTAATACGACAAATATCAATTAGACATCTCTTTCATTTTTTAAGTAGCACGTGCAACGCCGGGCACGCAGCTAGTCCATACTATTAAAATCTGTTCGCGTCCATCTGTCTGTCTGTCTATCTAAAGATAGATCTTCTCAAGAATCGCTGCGAATCGAGAATCGAAGGAGATACCGATCAATTCAAAATTTTAAACGGAAAACAATTGGACTAGTCTCGTAATTGTACGACTTTAATTAGCGGAGATATTTATTAAAACGTTAATTATAACATTACATTATTCAGAAATTTTTATTTCTTTCCTGTTGCCATGTTGCATATGACAGCGAAAATAATAAAATTCTAATAATTGTATTAAAGGGGATTTCTTTGGCTGCTGTCCAGATCTTAAAACAACGTTTCCATCTAGAATTTTATTTCAAATTAGTTTACTTTCTCTTTTATTCTGATACATAAATCCTAAAACTACTCTTTAAAGCATCTTTTTCGTTTCGAAATTTATTCACAACTCCAATAAACCATAGGGGGCGCTGCAGCCACTGTCTAATGGCGGATGAAAAGGGTAAAACAAACACATGCTGTAACTTATAACTTGCTTTGACGCGTAGCGAATGACAGTAATTTTTCATCGGGTTTGTGGGAAGCTTTCTTTTCTATTCTTCTGAAATTACATTACACCAAAAACTGTCTGAAGCCTGTAATTTATCCCAAAGAAAACACGTGGAATGGAATGTTTTACCTTTTTCTTTAGTATTATTAATCACACCGCGCCTCAAATCGATTGTACACGAGGAACTCTGCAGTTTATGCAGTCAATATGCATCACAGCTCACAAGATGAATATATACATATCATGCAAAGCGGAAAATGTTTCACTCAACTAGAATTGGTAATTAAATAATTCTCGAAATTCACTCTCTTAGAAACGGTTCATTGGATATAAAGTAAATATAAAATCAGAAACATAATTCACTTATTATTGGCAATTTTTTACATGCAATTTGATGACTAAAGATAATGAATAAATTTGCGGTGATTATAAATAAACATTCATACTCGAAATAAATTGCTACATTTTGCTGAGGAGCGCCTCAAATCGATTGTACAAGAGGAACTCTGCAGTTTATGCAGTCAATATGCATCACAGCTCACAAGATGAATATATACATATCGTACAAAGCGGAAAATGTTTCACTCAACTGGAATTGGTAATTAAATAATTCTCGAAATTCATTCTCTTAGAAACGGTTCATTGGATATAAAGTAAATATAAAATCAGAAACATAATTCACTTATTATTGGCAACTTTTTACATGCAATTTGATGACTAATGATAATGAATAAAGTTGCGGTGATTATAAATAAACATTCATACTCGAAATAAATTGCTACATTTGGCTGAGGAGCGCCTCAAATCGATTGTACACGAGGAACTATGCAGTTTATGCAGCAAGTTACCTTTATGAATCTTCGATTTCTTAAAATTTCGGAGCAAAGTTCCAAACCCTTTCATCTGTTGCCTTAACAGCATTGAAAGTGGTGCATAAGTGCGTTTTTACGATGTTATATAAAGGGAAGAGGGTGAAAGATAAGACTTCAGGATTTTTTTGACATCGAAGCTCTCAAAACGCAATTTTAAATGATCTTGGATTTTAAAGAAACGGGGGTTCAAAGGCTCTCCCCGGAAATTTTTCAAAATTGAACGCCTGAAATTGAATTGCCTTCGATGACCTGACAAGAAAAATAAGGTTCCGGGGCTTTCCCGGGATTTTTTTAAAATCAAAGTTTTAAAGCCCCAAATTTTAGGCTGTTTTTGATGATATTGGGATGACGAAAGATACGAGCCCTAGTGGTTTATAGCCCAAACACCAATATAAGCTTTTCAAACCAAATTTTATTTATGGAAAAATTTTCGGTCTCAAAACTTTTCGAGCCCTTGCCGACTCCCCCCCCCCCCCCCCCCCATTCCAGATCCTTCACAAAAAACTTCTCTTGACTCTTTTTCAGGATTCCTTACGGTCAGGACTTTTTCTTTCTTCTCCCTTTCTTTTTCGGATTTCCCCTTTTCTCCACTTTTTGCTCAGTGCTGTCCCAAGGTTTGGTATTCGCACATGGAAGTTGGGCCGTGGGCCCCCTTTTTTCCCCTTATAGGCCGATTACTGAACTGGCCATGACCTAGGGCCCCTGCTATTTTGGAGCCCCAATTGGCTAAAACTGGTTTAGCAAATGGCAAAATTTGAAATGTTTGCCTACAAGAGGACCCCGAAAAAATATCTGGAATGGTGCCCCCGCTATCTTAAACGGGGGTTCCATGTCTATAGTTTCTGGGGTTCTGGGGGGGGGGCAGAACCAATATAATGTTTTCCAATTAAGTTTGATTTACGTTTTTTTAGTTTTGGTATTACGGTTATTAGTTTTTTTTTATAAAATTGAATGAAAACAAAGCTGGAAAATTTTCGGGCCCCTCCTAACTCCGGGCCCCCGAGCGTTGCGGGTTCATGTGGTACGTAGTTACGATTGAATGTAAGCACTCCAGTGACAGTCAGGGAATACAGATGGGTGAGTGCTATCATCTAGTGCAAGGACAGTCAGTTTCTACTAGCGGTTAATTTCAAATTCGAATGTAACAACTTACCCCGGTCTCCCCTACTGTTCTTGGGCAAGTTATAAAGCGATCCACATAAGATCAATATAAATAATATTTACGATATGTATATTTATTTGCAATTATCAATTAATACAGCATGGTTATCTATTTATTTATTATTATTATTATTTTTCATGGCCCTATAGTTTTATAAAACATGTTTTCTATCATTTTTTGAAGTTTTAAAACATTTCCTTGTAATGACACGCAGGTGAATTACTGAAACATGATATAGACTTGAGTTAGACCTATAAGGGAAAATATAATGATGAAAAATGGGGAGATAGAGTAACCGAGATTTTTTTCGAATGCTCCGCATGTTAGTATGTTTCACATAAGACATCATCTTTATTTTCAGAAGAAAAAAAAATAACTTCTTTGTTGTTTCATTGTTTGCTCAAAAAGACATTTTGAATTTAGAAAAAAAAAAAAAACACAATTACATTCCGAATGAATTCTGTTACTTTTTGGAAAAAAAAAATACGTTTACGTGCTCTTTTGATCAAAACTGTGTTTTGGAATAAAACCTAGCTTAATTATTTAATATCTATATCGCTGAATCTTTGATGAGCACTGAACTTTAATGTCTTGTGCGTTAACCATTTTATGAGTCGTCATCTTTATTTATAGCAGCATCTTTATCCTATTGTTTTTTTAATCTACGAATCAACGATTTGAATAATTTACTCTGTTATTACGTTAACTCACTTGTGTTCTTACAACTCCTCACTGTTCAATGGTATTTCATTAGTAAATTGTAACTTGAATACATTGCAAAGAGTAAAGTTTCCGCTTTTAAAAACTGCATATTTGCAAAAAAAATATGTTTAAAAAATTTTTGATGACTCTTTTTTGTTCTTCAGTTTTTAATTTAGCATGTTTCATCAGTCTTTTTCGTTCGTCATTCATTTTTATTTATCTTCGAGACTTAATATTAACAGAAAACAATTTTTAAATATTAATAATGTAAAAAAGAAAATAAACGTCAATCACTCAAGAAACCAGCACTGAATAAACTTAAGTATAGCACTAAAATCCTTTGTCAAACTCCAATCTTGTTGCGACTTCTGGATAAACGCAACGACACTTTCTGAAATTGACACCCTCTTTTCGTCTTCACTTACTGTTTTACGCTGATCAATTACCCTGATTTCAACACATTTGATTTTCATAAGATGTGTGAAAGTAATCATTATTAAATGACAAGAAAAAATTGTAACTTTGAAAAATGAAAAAATGCTAATATTTTTCTTTTAAGAACAAAAAAAAAAAAAAAGAATTAAAAAAAAATGTGGTTAAAGCAAAATTTGCCGCCCCTGAAAATTTTGGCGTACCTAGGTCTATTGGGAAATTGGGCCCTGGTGTCAATACCTTTCAGAAAAACTAATTCCCACAAGTGCATCACAAATCGCTCGGAAGCTAAAATTTGACCATTTGTTGCTCTTCAACTACATGTTGAAAGAGCAAACCGGTCTTCGACTTTGCATTTGCCTGAAGGGAGAGGGGATCGGTCCCCGTGACAACTATTAACGCCTAATTACTCCCCTCTGTGTGAAGCTGTTTAGAGAGGGCCTTTATTTTTCCCCCCTATAAACCGAGTGAAAATCCGCGCCATCTACATTTGAAAGTTGGCAAATGAAGATTTTAGCTAAAGTAAACAAACAGCCTTAACTCTTTTCAGCATATAAAAGTTATTTCTTTAGTTATGTTTGTTTATTGTAATGTAGCCTTATCTTTCGGTAAATTTAAAATGTGCGACTAATTATGTTTATTTTGATTTCCCTTCATATGGGTGAGTTTTCGAATTATAATATCTCTCTTTTTCCTTTCTGTTTAAATAAAAGAACACGTTAAATTAAGATTGTTTGGATTAAGGAAACAGAGTTGAACAAAAAAAATTGCTTTTAATAATTTTAACTAAAGCTTAATTGGAATCTGATGATTTAGTATTAAAGTAATGCTTAGTGGCATTTGTTAAGTCTTGATTCTTTAGTTTCACGTAATCAATCTTAATGCGTTTGAAACTGATGTCAGAGTGCTACAAAAACATCAACTGGACATCTCTTTCATTTTTTAGGTAGCCCTTGCAACGCCGGGCATGCAGCTAGTAAGTTATAATTTCGTATAAATATACCTTCCGTAAAGCTACAAAAATTTCAGGTGACATTTTTGTAAGTAACTACATGCATTTGAAAATATTCGGAGGATCTGAAAGTGATGTCGTTTTATCAAACAAATTAATTTTTAACGAGCTTTTATTTTTAATCAGTGAGGTAAATACCCTCGTTATTAATAACGGTTTGCCATCTAATGGGCAAACTTTTCATCTCGGATCAATAAAAAGCAGTTGATTTTGAACCAAAACATCCGGAGGTGGCATTTTGGATATCAACCAATTTCCATGATTTTACACCAGAGCAATCGGAATAAAGAGAAAACAGATGGTGCAATATCAGGCGAGTAAGTTGGATCAGGCAGCCCACCGCAATTTATTAATTTATTTATTAATCGTGAGTATTGTTGTTTTTAAAGCATGTTTCAGAATCACGCATTTTCTGTTAACACTTGCAAAAATAACTCACCAGACATTACACCATCTGATTTACCCTTTTACCGGTCATTACGTGTGGGGGGGGGAGGAGGAGAGAACCACGAATATTTTGTTCATATCCAAAATGCCATCATGGGCTATTTTGATCCAAAACCAATTTGGTTTTTATCGATCCAGGATGGAAAATTAAATCACTACGTGGCAATAGATAACGGGATAAATTACTGCATTGACTAAAAATAAGAACATGATATCAGAAAACGACATTACCTCCGGGTCCGTCTAATAGGATTATATTTAATATTACCTGATAACACGTGTGGCTCATGTCAAACTTTTTCAACGGCATAAGATATACAGGAAGAAATTCTAAGGAAGAAAGTCCACTCATATTTTGCACTTGGTTTAGAAGTAGCACCGCTTCGGCACTGTATGAGTGATCTTGGTTTAGTACCAGAACTTGAATAACAGCACCTTTAACGCTGAGAACACTTGCAGGAAGCTTGGAACTGAAACAGAACAAAATTATTACTGCATTTTATGTGTGGGGGTATTCATCGATTTCTTATGAAAAATCTACTCTTAGCAAACATCGGAAAAATAAAATTTCTTGGTAGATTGGTAGAAATCAGGAACCTTAGTTTGTGATTAAAATCACAACAAAGCTAAATAAATGAATGCGTAAAATAAATAATCAGCAACCCTTGAGTGCAAAAAAAAAAATTGTTGCCGGCAAATTAACGTTTTTGCAACCAAAAACTGCAGCCAGAATTTTTTTTCTTTTTTTTTCTCTCCTAATAAGTTTTAATTTTGCATAAATTTCAGTTCATCATTTCAGATTTTTTATCCATATTCAGTATCATATAAAAAATAACTCTAATAAATCTTAATATGCTAAAAGTAATATCTAAATACCTGAAGCAATCTTCAAAAATTAAGTTATCCAAATAGCAGGAAATGTACTCAATTTTCATTCTGAATAAAGGTACCGTTAAAAAAATTAAAAGAAATTCTTAAATTATAAATGAGTTTTTAAAAAGGAATAATCATCCATAATAACCATGTCAAAGTATTAAAGTTAAATCAAGTTAAACAATGTACTGAAGTAAAACAGCAAGTGCAAAGGATATCAAATCCGAAAGAAATTATTACTTAACTTATAAAAACTTATTTTATTGCTAAAAATAATAATAATAATAATAATAATAATAATAATCTCTATTCTTATACGATATTATTATTACTCGAGATGTGATTTCCAGAATTTTTTTTTAAAGTAATGTCAATAGATCATGTGACTCACTATCTACCAATCTCAAAGCGAATAAAAGTCGCAACCAGTTGAACCACACTGAAGTGAATTCTACTTCAATCCAAGTGTGCCGCAGCTAAATGATCCTTCATTGTTTAAAATACAGAAAACGATTTTGAACTTGTACACTTTTCACTCTAGAGTCCCCCGTACCTACCACTATTTGTGACCTAACCAGTTGGATGGGACCCTGAAGACAGCACTGATTTTTTGAACCAGATCAAAAATCGAGAAATCCCGGGTCCAGCACCCCCAGAGGTATCGTTTCACTTGAAGGACTTTGTGACCACGAGCATATTTAACGTCTCCCCAGTCACCATCAATGAAGACGGTGGATCTTCGACCAGCGAGGATCGAACCCGGGACCCTCCGGTCATTTGAACTTGTACAGTGAAAAATGTTTTCCATCACACTATTTTAACCCCTGACACACATATGAAGGGGGTCATAAATTTGACGTATCTGTGTCTGTCTGTGGCACTCTGCCGCCTAAACGGATGGACCGATTTTGAAAAAAAAAATTTTGTTCGAAAGGAGAGTTGATCGAGGGTTATTAGCTAGGTTGCTCCTTCGGGTGACATTAATTAACGAAGATACTAATTAAAAACCACTAAAAGGTTTTTCGCGGTTTTTGCAGTGAAAACATAGTGAAAATTTTTTTAATTTAATACCAAAATAAAGAGAATTTTTTTCTACGTCTGAGAGAATGTGTTTGGAAATTTTATGTTTCATAGAATTCGAATTATAACGTTTTTTTTTAAGCAGATTTTAATAGCGGCTAAGCCTTTATTCACGCGATTGATCACCGAATTCATTGTTGACCGACAAGGAAATTAAACGCAATGATTTTAAATTTCTATCTGTTGCCAGTTTATATTTGTTAACTTATAAAATACTTGACATTGATTTTTAATAGTATAAGGCTTTTAAAAGGATTTTCAATTTTCCCTCTTGATTCTACAACTGCGACCCAGTCGGTGGTTTTTAAATTTTTTAATTTTATTAGTACCACTTTGTTTTAGAAATAGGCGTACAAGTTTTTTTATGAGTACCAAAACATTTATTATCTACTTACAATTGAAAAAATCCGTTGAAAACGGGATTGTCTAAGTCTTCCGTCACAGGAGGTGTTTTGAAAGGCACTTGATTGGGGAAAAAAGCACTCGGACATAAATCGACTTTCACGTAGAGTTCAGACATTTCAAGTTTTCGAGCTGGAAGTCTTTGTCCTTTTTGTACTAAAATCAGAATAAAATTATCAATTATACGTTTTAGTCATGAAACAAAATTTATTCATGCGAAAAAAAAAACGAACTATATTATTTTTTGTAGACCTTACCCATTTCCACCCGATTTTTGAGCAATCACGATTGCTTATTGCTTTCATTTGACTGTTTTTGGCGTGCTATCATTTTACATTCCCACCGCCACCCTCCGCACCATCACCGTCGACCGGCTCCTCACGATGCTGCTCCTATAGCGAAAGCCGTCTCCAGGTTGCATCCGTGTCCTACACACACGCGCATACATACACACACACAAACACATACACACACATACACCTATACACACGCATACATACAGACACCTACACATACACACACAAAAACATACGCACACACATACACACAACTACCCACACATTCATGCCTGCACACAGACACAAACACATATGACTACACACACATACGCATACCCCCTACACACAAACACACATACCCCCCACACACTAACACACACGCCTACATACACACACTCGTGATTGCGAAAAACATAGTTTGAATTCAAGATGTCAAAATTCAAATTAATTAATTTTTTTTTTTCTTTTTTGATTATGGTAGAAGAATAGCACGATTTTTTATAAAAAGTTTAATATTTTTTAAAAAATTACTTAAATCGGTGCGCTTTCATTGTTTACGCTATGTCCGATGAAATCACAAATGATGAAATGCAATTCAGTGTTGCCATTCACAGAGCAAATTATTTAATTCGCATCTTTATTCACGTGTATTGGCAACGATAGGGTTGATAGCAAGCGCAGAGCGCAATATTTAATTCGCTTCTTGATTATCATAACGTGGACACGTGGTAGAAAGATGCGCCAAAGAGCATCATTTGTGACGCGTCATCAAGACCACGCCTTGTTTGAAAAATCAGATTTTAAAAAATGAATTCAAAATAACTGTTGGGAAAATGAAAGTATTTTCCGGGTCTATGTTTTTTTTTTTTTTTTTAATGCTTCTATCAATTTTAGTGACTAAAAGTAGTACTTTGACTGAAGGAAACACCCCCATTGATCACACATCTCTAAACTGAATTTCAAAAAACACAGAAGCTTAAACTAAAAAATTATCTTTTACAACCCATATAATTTTTAAAATTCCCTAATCAAATTACTCAATTAAAAGGCGCACTTCCCCCCTCCCTCACACATACTCCTTTTTTTCTGTTATTTTTCTTTTTTACTTCCTTGAACGAAGTGCAAGAAGCTTGGCGATCTCTTCCAAGATTCACAAAACCAATGTTAAACGTCGTAGATGATTCTATTAGTAGTCTCTGTAGAACTGTTTTTTCTGCATTGGTCGCAATAACCTACCAGGTAAACCCATTTACAGGGTCACTTGAAACAAAACGGGCAGAAACTCTCGTATTTCGAGAAAAGTAGGAGACTAGAAATTAGGATTAATGGTAACTACAAAGTGGAAGAGTAGGCCGGCTGGTGGCGTGATGGTTAGGCGCTGGTCTTATACGCCTGTGGACTAGGGTCGTCAAAAAAACTTTTTTTTAGCTAGAGTCCAGGTCACCCCTATTTTTTTAAGACTTACAAATAGTATTATGCTGCAAAAGTTTTAGCTTCTTACTCAAATTTTAAGAGGATGCTCAATGACCCCTTCATTTAACATTAGCCGTAACATAGAAAATGCTACGAATTTAGAAACATTTAATTTCCTCAGCTGTTTTTTTTTTTTAATAACTATTTTATTGCAATGTATATGCATATTACTAGTATGTATTACAATATGTAGCATTGTTTTATCAGTTCAATGTATTTTTTAACCCCCTCCCCATACTTATGACGTTTGGGGGAGGGAGTTGAGCACCCTCTTTCAGTTGAAATAGGAAGCTAATATTCTTCCATTAGATTACTATCCACAAGTCTAAAAATATTGAGAGGGGTCCTGTTATCTAGGAGAAACTTTTTTTTTTACATGTATTTTTGAACCACCCTACTGTGGACCCAGGTTCTGACCAGGGGTGGCCAGTCGGTGGATTTACGAGGCATAAAAAATCATCAGCGCCCTTGTCGTATGATTACGTGGCATGTAAAAGATCCCTAGGGTATTCGTTTGACTTAGAATTCCCTCGGCAAAATTAAATTCCTAGTGCAAGTTCGCATCAATCTGAGCCCAGGTGCCTCCATCTGGTGGAAATCCGTGCCATTAACATCCGCGCCTCAATGGTGGCACATGAAAGAATGGATACCTTATCGGGGGATCGCACTAGGACTGCTAAATGCTAAATAGCCTTAGAACGCGGCCCGCATTAAGAAAAAAAAAGTAGTTGAAGAGTATAATCGATTTTAGTGCAAAAAGTCACCATTTGAACATGAATGCGCACTTGTTTGCAAGTGATTTCTTACACTGACATGGCGACATCATCTTAAGAGGGGGAGGAGGGGATATTGAGCTACCTTGATTTTTAAGGGTAAAAAAATTCGGTGATCTGCAATATCATTATCAAGTTTGTTATCTGCAACAGTTCTTTGTACGAAGGATAATATTTTTTACTTCCTTTTACAAAAAAGGAAGTATTGTATTTTCGCAAAACAATTTTCGCTTAAAAATCGACCTTAATTTCCATTTTACTCACCCCCGAATGAATGTTGAGTTTTTTTTTTTTCGATTCGACCACACGTGGATAAGTGCCTAAGAACGTATATAGACACGCGAAATATCCATAATGACGATTCCCGAGTTAATTACAACGAGTTTTCTCGTGACGTCTGTATGTACGTATGTATGTCGCATAACTCAAGAATGGTATGTCCTAGAAAGTTGAAATTTAGTACGTAGACTCCTAGTGGGGTCTAGTTGGATACCTCCCCCTTTTGGTTGCATTCGGGTGTTTCTAAAGGGGTCTTTTGCCCCTCTTTGGTGGGAAATCGTTAATTTCGATGTAAACTCAAGTGGTGTTATAATTTGGCGGACGCTTGGCAATATATTGCCAGTATTTTGTTCGTCAAGTTTTGTCGCCAACTTTGCGATTTTCTTTTTTTTTTTTTTTTTAATCTGGTTTCAATTTGGCCACTGTTGGTGATATTTAGAGAGTAAACTATTGAATCACATTAAAGAAGCCAATAATGGGGAATTGACATTAAATTGGGGTACAAGGAAGTCATGTGATGCACACATAAGCTCGTTTTTTTCTGTAGTTCAAATTTCTTCACTTTACAATGTAAGCGAGCACCCAATAGTATGCTTTAAGCATTCCGTTCTTTGCATTCATGTCCAGAAGCTGCCTTTTCCTGCGAAATCGATGCTGTTCTGCAGTTTTGTATTTGACAAATTTTCCCGTGTTGTACAGTTTTTGAGAAGAGCTGACGAACTTGTAACTTTGCTGGTAGGAGGCGCAGTAAACGGTCAACTGCGTACAGCCACTTTACCATACTACGACTCCGATGACTATATATGCTGACTTATGAAAGTTAAGGGCAATAAACGGACTTAAGTGAACTCCCTGCATATATCTGCCATCGTCAGGAAAACTATTGTCTGACTCTAATAAGAAGGCGCTTGAGCTTAGACAAGTTCATTTAAGCCCTGGTTTCCCAGGAGCGAAATCGCCGATCTTCGGCGTCACTCCTCGCCAAGCTTGATTCTTCTGCGCATGCGCTCCCGAGCTAAATCAACGTCGTGAATGGCCACGCTGGAATCACTTAAAGCCTTGGTTTCCTAGGAGCCAACTCGCCGAGGAAAAAACTTGATTCTTATACGCATGCGCGCCCGAGCTAAATCGACGTCGTGAATGGCCACGCCGGAATCCACTTGACTTTAGCATTGGTTTCCTAGGAGCGAATCGCCGACCTTCGGCGTCGCTTATCGCCGAGAGGAGAAGTTTATTCTTCTGCGCATGCGCGCCCGAGCGAAATCGACGTCGTGAGTGGCCACGTCGGAATAGGCTTTGATTTCAGCGTCACGCCGAGTAGCGACGCAAAAGCTCGGTGATTTCGCTTCTAGGAAACCAGGGCTTTTGATTTCAACGTCACGGCGAGGAGCGACGTCGAAGATCAGCGTGTTCGCTCCTAGGAAACCAGGGCTTTATATCAAGATTAAACGAGTTGAAGTCAACGCCGTTACTGAAAAACAAAATCGCCTTTATTCACTCCTATTTTAAAAAATAAAATCTTTTAATCGCTTAGCGTCAGAAGTCTTCTTTTCAGAGCCAAATGAACTGCGGGCGACAAATGAATGGTAAACCAATACAGTAATGACACATAAAAAATGTCACGCATATTGAAAACTTAAAAGCAGCCTAAAGAAATTAGTCTAATTGATTAAAATGTTTGTATTTGTTAAAATCTTTAAAAAATATATCAAGCAAAAATGGAACAAATATTATAAATTATTATAATGCATATTTACCATTTATATACAGATCTACAATGTCAGGTGCTATTGTTTTATAACCAGCTTGAAATGCAATATGCCCCAAGTATTCAACTGGAGAAATCTAAATTACAAAATAAAACCAATCTAAGCAACAATTTTCAGGCAAAAATTGATTCACAAAATATTGTATCATGTAAAGAAATGTAAAGCATTTAAAGTCACATAATGGGGCGTTTCCAAAATTTTAAAAATATTTTTTTTTCTGAAAGAGCATGCTTAAAAACATAGGATCCGACCATTTTTTAAATAATTTATTTAAGTTTAATATTTTAAAAATATTACTTAAATCGGTGCGCTTTTATTGTTTATGCTTTTGTCGTGTGACATCACAAATGATGAAATGCCACTCAGTGTTGCCATTCACAGAGCAAAATATTTAATTCGCATCTTTATTCACGTGTATTGGCAACGACATAGTTGATAGCAAGCGTAGACCGCAATATTTAATTCGCTTCTTGATTATCATAACGTGGAAACGTGGTAGAAGATGCGCGAAATTCCATCATTTGTGACGTCATCAAGACCACGCCTTGTTTTCAAAATCAGACATTTAAAAAATTAATTTAAAAATAAGGAAACAACCCCATTCAAGTCAACAATTTTATTTTCCGTTGCTTTTCTTTAGGGAAACAACAAATGTTGGAGTAAATTAATTGGAGGAAGGAATCTCTGGCATTATACAATGTTTCATCTCACAAAATTTTTTTAAAATAATCTTTAATTTAATTATTAAACCTTTATTTACTATTTGCAAAGAGGGGTTAAAGGGTAATAATTGTTATATACTAAGTGAACCTACCACAGTTGCAGCTATCTGTGAATAATATTCCAGCTGTAACTCAACAGTGGACTTGGAGTTAATTTCTACCAAATCCATGAGTTGTTCCAGCAGCGGTTCATGCAAATTTGATTGAGTCATGTTAATGTATGAGAAAAAATCCTTTAAAGTTTCAGTGTTCTGAAAAAGAAGTAGAAAAGGTAAATTTTATTTTAATTAAACACTTTAGGCAAAATCTGACTATACAAAAACTCAAGTTCTTTTAACAATAACCACAACTTTTGTAATTATCTGCTACATGCTTTTTACGTACTGAGGAAAATTGCAGCGTAGTTCTGAAAGGAACGACATATTTTTTGGTTTCTTAATTGTTTTACTTGCTAATATCAGGTTCAATTTTTGTGTCACTGTATGTTTTAAATCAATAATGTAATAATTATTACATACACATCGTCGGCACCATTTCGGTGGTTCAAAAATACATGTAAAAAAAAATTCTCCTAGATAACGAGACACCCCCCGATATTTTTAGATTTGCGGATAGTAATATACTGGAATAATTTTAGCTACCTATTTCAACTGAAAGAGGGTGCTCAACCCCCTCCCCCAAACTTCAATAGTATGGGGAGGGGGGGGTTAAAAAATACATTGAAATGAAAAAACAATGCTACATATTATAATATGCACTAGTAATATGCATATACATTGCAATAAAATAATTATTTATAAAAAAAAAAGACCTGGGGAAATTAAATGTTTCTAAATTTGTAGCATTTTCTATGTTACGGCTAATGTTAAATCAAAGGGGCATTAAGCACCCCCTTAAAATTTGAGTAAGAAGCTGAAACTTTAACAACATATTAGTTAGTCTAAAAAAAGTGGGGGGTGTCCTGGACTCTAGTTGAAAAAAAGTTTTTTTGAACCACCCTAGGCACCATGCTAAACTAACGAATGTGAAAATTGACATTTTTCAGGAGAGTCAAAACAATATTTTTTTCCTTCCTTCTGACGCGTTCAGTTGTTTTTAATGTTTCTATTTTACTTCCTTTTACAAAAAAGGAAGTATTGTATTCGCAAAAAAAAAATTTCACTCAAAAATCGGCCTTAATTTCCATTTTTCTCACCCCCGAAGGAATGTTGAGTTTTTTTTTTTCCGACTCGACCACACGTGGATATATGCCTAGGAACCTACAGACACCCGAAATATCCATTTTGACGACCCCCGAGTTAATTACAACGAATTTTCTCGTGACGTCTGTATGTACGTATGTATGTGCGTATGTGTGTATGTATCTCGTATAACTCAAAATTGGTATGCCCTAGAAAGTTGAAATGTGGTACGTAGACTCCTAGTGGGGCCTAGTTGTGCACCTTCCCTTTTGGTTGCATTCGGATGATACTATGGGGGTCTTTTGCCCCTTTTTGAGGGAAATCATTATTAATATCGAATTAAACTGAAGTGGTGTTATAATTTGTCGGACAGTTGGCAATATATCGCCAGTCTTTTGGTCGCCAAGTTTTGTCGCCAACTTGGCGACAAAATTTTACGATGTTTTTTTTTTTTTTTTTAAATTTGGTTTCAATATGGCCACTGTTGGTGATATTTAGAGAGTAAACAATTGAATCACATTAAGATTGCCAGTAATGGGGAAATGACATTAAATTGGAGTAAAAGGAAGTCATGTGATGCACACATCAGCTCGTTCATAGATAACTGTAAGTGTTTATTCGTTTGAAGTAGGTATAACCACAACCAGTGGGTAGCCCTTTTTGAGTCTACGGCAAACCATCGAGTTTGAAAAACGCGAACCGCGATTTTTCACATTCGCTAGTTTAGCATGGTGCCGATGATATCTTCTAGGAATTCTAGTTATTGTATTCAATTGCTTCCACAAAACAGGGAATTGTGGTACTTATTTACGATTTACTAATTTGCATTAATAATGAAGTGGGGAGCGGAGAAAGGTTTATTTCTATGACAACAAATATCAAAATAAAAAAAAATTAAACATTTTTTTAAATTTAATAAAAAAATCAACTGAGCGTAAAAATTACAAATAATTTCAATTACAGATTAAATTTGTAAAAAAGCTTTAAGTATTTATTTCTTGCATATTGATTTTAAATTGTGCCCTTAGAATACTTATAGAATCGTCAGCTAACTTTTTAAAAATATTTTTTTATTATTTTTTTATTTATATAGACTTCACTGACGAATTAATCAACATTTTTTGATAGCGTAACATATTGAAATGTAAAATATGTATTGAAAACCATTTTAAGATTGGAGAGTTCTGCTTCAGTTAGGTTAAAAGTTTTGATTGTGTTTTGATTTTTTAAAAATGATTTCGAAATGTATTGTATGCAAGATGTAACATAAACAACATAAAAATAAATCGTCCATATACGAACACCCGGCATTGAAAACTCACCACTTTAATAGCTTTTGCGTATTCAGGGGGAAACTGGAAAAAGAAAAACATTTTGTGAAATATTCCAATATACAATCCATGGAAAAAATACGAAATGAGCAAAATTTTGTTGCTTTAAAAATTACATACCCCTTCTTGAAATCCACTTTGAATAGATGTAATGATTGACGTCCATAAATAAGATGAAAAATCAGCAAATAATTCTGGTTTTAAAAAGTCGTTTAATAATTCCAAATTGCAATTCAAAAAGTTCATGAATTTATCAAAGCTCTAAAGGAAGAATTAAAAATATTTGTATTCATAGAAACATCTTTCAAGAAATGTGATAAATTTATGGAAGCAGAGGCTATAAAATAATAGTTTTGTATTCATTTATTGATTTTTTTCAACTAAATTAACAATAAAATTTGTCCATAAATTATCCTTACAATTTTAATAGTTTTAGAAATGTACCATATTAAGTTCAAAGATTTTTAATATGATAATTATTCATGCATATTTTTTTCTCTCACTGATGCAACTAGATGTATAAACCACTGAGTGGCACACCATCCAATTAATATTCATTTAATCTCCATCAAATCCATGCTGCCATGCTCAAATATATTGAGAAGCCTACCTTCTAAATACCGTAGAACTATAAACTTGATTCAGTACAATTGTATTTTTAGAAATCCTCCTAGAAAAAAAGTCTAGTGGTCTGAGGTCGGGTGATCGTCGTGACTGATCTAAACTCTAGAATAAACTATTTGCTCCAACTCGTCCAATCCATCTACTTGAAAAATTTTCATCCGAATATTGACGAACATTTAGGCACAAGAGAGGTGATGCTACGTCTTGCTGAAATATGACATCAGACGCCAAATGTTCCAAGTACACACTTGCATGGGGGCCCATATGGGGGGAGGGGGAGAATGGGGTTCAAGCCCCCTCTTAGAAATTAGAACTTCCTTGCTTTTGGTAATCTTTTCTTTGCAAAAATATAAAAACATTTCTTTTCCAGCCATTAATGAATAAGTTATTTAAAATGTCAAATTTAAATACAGTGAAGCACCGCTTATACATTTCTCTTTTATACGTTTTTATCAATTATACGTTTTTTAAATTGGTCCCTGTAGAGTCTACTATACATTAACCTATACCAATTATACGTTTTTTCATTTGTACGCTTTTTTCTCACAGTCCCTTCAAAAACTAATAAACGGTGCTTCACTGTAACTCGATTCTATACTGAAATCATTGTCCACGGGGAAAATCTCAGCCCCCGCCCCCCTTACAATTTTGCATATGGGCGCCCATGCACCCTTTGCAACATATCCAGGGAAACATCACCGTAAACAGTATACTAATAGAAAAATAATGGACCAATAATGTAACTGTGCATGGGTCCGCATCACTGGTTAAAATTAGGACAACATATTGAGACTGTCATGCTTACTAAAGTTACCCTTTTAAGTTGGCTCGAGTCGAAAAATCGAAAATATCCCCCAGTCATATGACATGACAAGACTTAATGATTCGAGCAATACTAGGTTGTTTGATGTGTTTTCTACAGATTTTAAAATTAAATAAAATTCTCCAACAATCATTTTCTCTAAGTGGTTCAAATATTTTTGCACTCATATTTTAACGTTTTCAAAAGTTGAATTGATAATGGTCAAGTAAGGATAAGGTATTTGCATTGCGAACAAACATTAACATATTCATTTATTTTTGATTTTGCAAAGAAAAAAAATGGCTGCGATATAACGATAGTCATGTTAAATGACAACAGAATAGGACTCCTTCTACTTTTGTGTGCGTTTATCATAACTAAAATTTTTAATGCAGATTTTATCACAGGCATATGTTTATACAAATGTTCGTGGGGAGGGTCGGGAGGACTGGGACTGCACTGCATTTATGCCAAAATAAAATGTGAAAAATTATTCCTAGCTTGCCTAGTAGATGTATCAGCAAAAGTCTGAAATTGCTACTCCTCCTACCGTTTCCTTTAGAAATAATTTTTCACATTTTATTTTGTACAAATGCAGGTGTGTCTTGTCCCCCTCAGCTTTCCCGAACGGATGTTTATAAGGTATCAAAATTTAAACTTGCATAATATAAAATACACTTTACCTGATGAGGATTTTGTGATTGCAGCCAGGAATACAACGGTTTCTCAAGTTGCATTTGGATGCTTGTGACGGCTAAGTTCAGTAGCTTAAAAGCTATGTTCTGGAGATGAGTGTTCATGGATTGATGAATGAGATTTAGTATCCTCAGTACTTGTTCTTTCAAGGAAGCATTGGTAATGTCTCCTTTTAAGACGTTCGTGGAGACAGACCATTGCATCAACTCCGGCAGATCGATGAGGTATTGACGTATATGCTCGATACTGTTCGCAATTATGCAGGCCTAAAATATGCAGGGAAAAAAGGGTTTAGATCTAACAGTAGGGTAACAGCACCAGACAAGGGTCCAGTAACAGATAGTTATAAGTTTGGATTCAAATAATAAGAATTTTAGGCGGGTAAAACTGATGTTGCTGTGATCCATGAAAACGGTGAAACCATTAACCATCTAGTGTTGATCACAGGGTTGGTCGGATTGGACCCAATGGGTTTTTTGAAAAAACCATTTAAAAAAACCCATTATTTAGCCCATTTTTGGGTTTTTTAAAATTTTATGAGATGTTTTTAAAAAACTAATTAATTCAAATACTTTCACAATTTAAACTTCTATTTTATTTGTTCTTCACCACAGACAATGGACATAAAAAATGAATTTTGAACTTTAATAGTATTTCTTAAATCTTAACGGCATTAAAAAAATACTTCAAAGATTTAAAAAATATATATATTTAACTTTTACCTTTAACTGGTCAATAAATAACTAAAATTATCTAAGTCCTGTCCCGTCTGATTTTCTCAATATTTGTAGATTGTACAGAGGAAACTACTCTAGCTAAAAGGCTTTCATGTGAATTATTTTCTTCAATCAAACACATCGCAAATTTTGAATAAACAAGGTATATTTTTTTAGAAATTAACAGGTTTTACAAACTGTGGGACAGAAAACAGAATAGGATGTACTGTATTTTCATTATCTTACGAAAAAGTTAAATATTTCTTACTGTGTACACAGAAATAGAAATACAGGCAACATAAAATTCAAAAAAATGTCTTGATTAAGCTAGGATTCAGTAAATAGGGATTTAAACTACTTGAGGTTCTACAGTAGTTTTGCATAACAAAATGAAATACAATAAAGTAAAATGCAAAAAAAAAGTGCTAATTAAAAACGAACAATAGATTTTATCACTCAAGAAGTAACTTTGTCTTAACTGTTGGTAATCATGGAAACTAAAAATTCGTAAACTTCACCATTCTTGGGTTTCGTCAATCTTTTATATTCCTCTTCAGAAAACGCTGAATTTTAACTAGTTTTATAGCTTTTATTGCTCTAAGACAATTTTTGCGCTTTGTCCATATACTCACGTTACAATATGCTACAAGTACCCCACATTTTCCCTACAAAAAGACAAAAAAAAAACACATTTCTTTTTTTAAAAAACCCAGCTTTAGTTGGGTTTTTTTGGGTTTTATTAAAAAAACCCAAAAAACCTTGTGTCCATGGGCTTTTTTAAAAAAAACCCGGATTTTTGCCAACCCTGGTTGATCAGAGTGAATTTTATGAGCAGTTGTATTTACAAGGCAGTGGTGGAAGGTTATGAACTGTTACTTTGAATTCAGCTGGTGTTTCATGTTCATTTGGATTTAATAAGGTTTTAGTTCTAAAAATAAATAACGTTTGCACATTTTGAAGAGAAAGGGGGAATTCTGTCCATGACTCATCCTTTCCTCAACCTATCTGTTACTGGGTATCGTCAGATTTTTCGGTATCTATTACTGGAGGTCGGACCTTTTCTTAAAATTGAGCAAATAATTATAGAATTAACTAATTTAGGGGATCCAGAAGTAGCCAAACATTAGATGAGATGTAGTTGCATGACGGAAAAATAGTTTTAAAAGCCTAAATGCATTAAAACGCTCAGAAAATTGAGTTAACTTGAGAGCGATGTCTAAAGCATGTATGATACTAATGCCGTTACCCTAATTTTTTTCAATTCATTAATTTTGCTTACATTTTCTATAATAACTGTCGAGAATAAGTTTCATGAAAAGCAGAATTACTTACTTTCTTCGTATAGTCTAAATCTTTCATCTGTAAATTTTTTTGCTGCCTGTTCTCCAGCGCTTCTGCACATATTTTCGCACCATCGCATACGATCTATAATTTTAAGAAGAGGATATTAATTTCATGATTTCGAAAGAATACTGCCAAAGCGCAGTATCTGCAATTTTTTTATTTTATTTTATTTATTTTTTTATTTATTTATTTTATTTATTTTATTTATTTATTTATTTATTTTATTTTATTTATTTTTATTTATTTTTTTTTTTTTTTGCACTTTTTGGTGCTGGTTTCCGCTGAAAATAAAGCACGAAAAGAACGCCAAATTCGCTCATTTCCCTATCATTAGTATGGACTCCTAAAACAAAACAGCTTTTCTTCAAATACTTCGAAACCTCACTTGTATTGATACTGCACTTTACCTTCCATGGCCGAACTTCATTAGGTTACTACTGATGTCATTTTCAAAACATTTATTTTTTTCATTTATATTTTTTTATGTATTTTTTCGATAAAAAAATGGTATAACGAAATGTAAAAGTAAATATCGTAACAGAACTTCTTTGTTTATTCATCGTGAGTTGAGACAAACGCTCGTTCAACAAGTAACTTCTTCTTTTTTGCTTTTCCTTTCGTTCTTTCTTTCTTCTTTTTTAAAAAATTGCAAATTGCATAGTTTAATTTTTAAAATAATATATATTACCTACAGTAAAAACTTTAAACCCAAAAGAGAACTTTTTAAAGTAGTTTTCTAAACATTGCAACATTAACTTTAAAATTTCTTTCTCTTTATGGATGAAAAGAGTGATTTAACTTTTATTTAAAAAATACTTGTATCCATTTCCCTTAATAAAAATAAATTATCTTATCATTTCTATATTTTAAATAGTTTGGTCATTAAAAAAAATACTTATAAAAAATAATACCTAATATGGTAAAAAAGCGTTTTCAAAATTGCATGATTTATTTTTTTAAATAATGCATATTATCTACAGAAAATCCCCAAAGTAGAAATCCCCCAAGAAGTTAATAATTGTTGAATTTGTATAACACTATTTTGCACCAATGCCTAATCCAGCGATTACGTTACCTCGATTTGTGTTTTTTTTTGTAAATGCTACGTCACAAAGATACATACAGGTAATCATCGAATTTGACACAAATATAAAAGCGATACACTACGTATAACTGTGTATAAATGTGAATCTTTACCACGAGAAGATTTCCCTTCCCTTCAGCATAATGTCTAAATTTTAGAGGTGGGAGATAACTAAATGTAGATGCGTCATCTCTGGATGGTTAAGCCAGTTATGTCATTTTGTAGGGGAAAATGATGGTTGCGTATTAGGTACATGTTTACCGATAGTCATCATTTCCATAGAGTGGATAGAGGTGAATGCGGAGTGTCAAGTGTCTCCACGTTTCAAAAAAAATAACATAGTATTTCTTTTTAGTAAACTTTTCTCTTTTTTTTTCTTTCTTCTTGTTTTTTTTATTTTATTTTATTTTTTCTTTCTTCTTGTTTTTTTTTTTATTTTTTTTTTTATTTATTTATTTATATTTTTTTTTTTTTTTTTTTTGGCCTCTGTTGATGATTTTTGTTTTAAGGGGAGTCAGTACTCCCTATACCGTCAATGTTAATTTGCACAGGTTCATGTACCTTTTTCTGAAAATCTATTGAAGAAACAGTTATGAAATTTTTTTCTGTACCTTAAGTAGACTCTTTTCTCTATACTGAAGTAAAATTTTTACAGAAAGAAAGCTTAGTTGTTCTTAAAAAAAATTCTAACGTGTAAGTCACTATTTTTTTTCAAAAAATGCCATTTTGCAACACGAAATCAGCTCTATAAAAAATGTTTTTCAAATATGAGATAAATTTTACTTCAGTATATGCAATTTGATGTATGGAATAGGTGGTAAAAATTTCAAAGCCTGACACAATTTAGTTTCTGAGGAAAAGGAACATTTAATTTCAAATATACCATTTCGAGATATTGCAATTTAAAGGGGAAAATCATAAATCATCAAAACAGGTTTGCATTTTTTTAAAGTTTATTTTAGCTTACTTCTAACATGAGCACGATCAAGAAGTTTGTATCATTAAAAAGGTATTAAAATGGAGTTTCAAAATATATAAAAATCAAAAAATCGAATTTTTGAAAGTATGATTTTTTTTAATCACTCACATAGTCCAACGCTTTTAGAGAAAAATCAAGTCGGCATATAAAATAATGTTTTATTTGTTGCTTTCGACATTGGTTAAATTTTTTGGATTAAAATTAATTTTTGCTATAAAATTGTGTAAAAATTATGGAATAGGGAACTCTTTATAAACTTAAACAGCTGTGAGAGTTCAAATTGACACAGCGAATCTCAAGAAAATAAAACGTACTGAGAAAACTGAAACTACAAAAACTATTTCTTTGTATTGCCTGTAAGACTTACATCGGTAAGTTTAACCAGAAAAGCGATTTGCAGCTCCTCGTCGTCAATTTCCATATGCTTCCATTCGTCGATTATCTACTGAAAAAAAGAAAAATTTAACCAACACATTCACATGTTTTAAAGTTCAAATGAATCATTAAATACACAAAATGAAAATTGAGAGGAATTGCGTCCCATCAAATAAAGTTAAATACGGTGAACATGAAAATGGTTAAAATGGACAATCAGCAAACAAGAAGCAATACTGGCGGTACAGACAAATGTCGAGATTTTATTTTTTAATGTTGAGATGGTCTTTATTGTGGTACAATAACCTTTTAAGCCCTTTTCCATGTACTAAATACTTTAGGATTATTTTTATAAACACTTAGTGATAAAATACTACCACATAATGTCTCAAATAACTCACAAACTCGTTGTTAAACATTAAATTTGTGTTCGTATGAAAATTTAATAAATGTTTCACAATTAACTTTAAAAGTTATCGAACTGCCTTTATGATATGCCTTATGTTCGATATGTCATTTTGACTTAGGATTAATTTCCAATATAATAATTTTCATTTCAAATTATGTTTTGGTTCATGTGAAATTTCCTCATGAATAATAGCTCGACCGTATCTTTCTATCTATGTATGTCACTCGAAGTCCTCCAGAACAGTAGCGATTTGCGGGTCGAACCAGATATAAAAAAAATTACAATTTTATGAGGATCACGGATAGCCCAGTCTCAACTTGGTACGATTTTAATTAGCGGACATATCAATTAAAACTTCAATTAACATTCTTTCACTAACGTAACTTGGAAAATTGTAATGATTTTCGTAACATGTTAATTATGATGCCGTGAAATAACAACTAGTAATTTTTAAACTATTAAATTTTTTTCTTGTGCTACGATACACTACAGTATTTAAAAGTTATTTTACATCTTATTTCTCTGCATTCAAAGTGACTCTAAGCGGCAAAAAAAAAAAAAAAAAACATGTACTGGGTTCGCTAATAATTTATTTTAATTGAAGTTCATAATAATTATTTCCTAATATTGGATGGCTATACTGTACTTTAGGTGTTTTACTTCAGTTTTCTGCTAGTCGATGCAATAACATTACCAAACAATTAGTGACGCAGCTCAAAACGGAATTTTTTTATCAAAGTTACCGAGAATGACTGTAATGAATACAGTAGACCCTCGTTTTACGCGGGGGTTACGTTCCACGGAAATGACGCGTAAATTGAAACCGCGTAAATTGAAACCTAATACTAGTGTTAAAATAGGGGTTTGGTTCCGTAGATGATAAAATGCTTCAATCCTGGGATGACTAATTGTATAATAAGTTTAATGTGTACTTATATCGACTTTTATGCATAACATGCATAAAGAAAACATAAATTAATATCGTATGCTGTTTATAAAGAGGAGCTGGTTATGATAGTCTTTTGGCAGTCATTAAGAATTTTTCTCTGTAATTCTTTGCACAGCATTAACGCATCCATGATCAATTGCATCATTTCCATGATAGAATCTTCCTTCACTAACAAATCAGAAGGATTATTTCTATTGTCTAGGAATGGCTCAAAATTTTCAAATTGTACGTTTTTGGTTGTGCGTCACCAACGTCGGCATCCTCGTTGCTTTTGTCCTCCTTTGTCCCTCCTAAAAGCTCTTCTCCCAGTGAGTTCTGTGTGTGAGTTTAGTAACTTTGCTTCTGGAAAGAGCTCTGGAACCAATCGCATAAAATGTCTCCAGTGGCCCAAGCTCGATTGTTCGCACGCCAAAATGCAGTTGATTACGCGTAATCTGCAATCTTTAGGAGTTCGGATTTTAAAACAGGGGAAAATTTTATCTGTTTGCATTGCCGTATCCGCGTAAAACCGTAACTCATCCGCGTGAAATAAAATAAAAGTGTCAAATCTTAAACCGCGTGTAATTGAAACCGCGTAAAATAAACCCGCATAAAATGAGGGTCTACTGTATTTCAAAGAAATAAGGAGCACAGATAAAAGAGTTCTGTATTTAATGAATACGCTCAAAGTTTGAGATGCTCTTATCAAAGAATTCAGTAAGAGTAAAAACATGAATGTTTCACAATACCGTGCAGAAACAATTGAGGACAATAACGGAAGAGCTGTAAATCTTTTCTTCCGAATGAATCGTGTCCTAAAAGAATAAATTTAAAAAAAAAATCAATGATTTATTAAAATTCATAAAGTGATTATACAATAGTGTGTTAGAAAAGAATTTATGGTTCCATCATGTTTTTTACCTTCAATTCACATTCAACTGCTCTTTTGATACGATGATGACACTCAGATTTTAACACTTGAAGCAAGTGCATGAATACCTCCGAAAACAGGCTGTTGTATGACTGTAATGACAATCTAAAAAGAAATCAATGTTGTATTAGAATGGATCAAAACATATTGTAAATTCCTAAAACATAATAAATATACAGGGTGTTCCGTTTTACTCTGCAAGACCTTTATTTTCGCAACCGCTAGTCCTAGATGTATACTTCTAATTGTAAAAATGTTCAAAAGCAGATGCTGAGTTAAGATATTGAAACTTTGAAGCAAAAATGAAAATGAGCCAAAAAATACAAAATTTAACTTTTTATACGGTCCCCAGGTCCCCTAACTAGAGCGTTGAGAAATAATCTTCATTGAAAACTATTACTGACACAAAAAACTTGACATTCGTACGACCAAAACTAAAGGAGATATTCGAGTTTAAAGTTTTAAGGGACCATATAAAGGATAAGATTGGAACTAATCACCCTTTCAGAGGAATGACGGGTTGTCGAAGTAAATAAAATAATTATTTATATTTTTCATTGTTATTCCAAAATAAATGCAAATGTTATGCCATGATAACATGATACGCAAAAGCACACTGCAAAACCTTGAACAATTTGGAAAATCACACTATATGCACACATATAATTTTAAACCCTTGTAAACCGCTCTATTTTCCCCCAAAGGCGTTATTGATGGCGAGTGTAAAGCGGTGTAAGTCACAAAACGCTGCGTTTCATAGCTCGGTGAATATTGGTCGTACAAGTGTCAAACGTTTTCTTTTTGGAATGATTTTTCAATGGAGAAAATTTCACTAAATGTAAGTAAGGGGACCTGGGGCCCGTATAAAAATTTAAATTTTGTATTTTTTGACTAATTTTTATTTTTACTTCAAACTTTCAATATCTTAAATCTGCACCTGATTTTGAACATTTTTACAATTGGAAGTATACATCTAGGACTAACTGTTGCGAAAATGAATGCCTTGCAGGTTAAAACGGAACACCCTGTATATGTACCTCGGAGCAAAAACAACTAGTGTCAGACTTTGGCCAAATTTAGTTTTTGAGAAGGATCTGTTTACGAAGTAGAAAATCATTTACCATTGCCCTAATGACTTGTTTTTCAGTAATCAGTATTTTCATTTCGAGATAATGCAACTGAAGCCTCTTGTTACTCAAATGTAATTAAACGAATTACGAATTAGATGTATATTTCTAATGTAACATGAGACAATGTTCTCTTGAAGTGTTCAAAGCTTCTCTGGGTCTTAAATCAGATAGAACCAGAAAAAAAAATAAGAAATTTTCCGACCACTTTTCTCAAAATTGGTATTTTTGACTTGCTCCAATATCAGGGGCGTGCACAGGAATTTTGGGGCTCGTCACAAATGACTTTTACGCCCCCCCCCCTCTACAAATTGTTTACCCCTACGTCCCTACATACATTTCAGCCCTCATTTTAAAAATCTCGGGCTCTCTTCAAGCTCGTTTCCGGGCCAACATGTGTCCCTTCTGTGTACGCCCCTGTCCAATTTACAAACCACTGAGAGATAACAAGTACTATAAATGCATAAATTGAATGAGTATACTAAAAAAACTGCAGTATTACTAGAAAATCTCTACTAAACTGATCTTCCTTAATGGTTGATACACTACAAAAAAAAAAAAAAAAATGCAGTTACTACTAAAAAGTCTCGAAGAAACTGGACTTCCATAAAGTTTTCTAGTCACGGTACAACTTCCACTTAACGCTGTCAATTTGCTTGAAAAGAAGCTGTATTATTACTGGAAATGTTTATGGAATTCCAGTTTCCAAGAGATCTTCCAGTAGTACTGCAGTTTGTTTTATTTTTTACAGTGTAGTAAAGATACAGCTTCTTCGTAAGCAGTGCTACTTAAGAAGGAGCTGTATCGTTATTTGACAAGTTTATGGAGTCTCAGTTTTCTAGGAATTTTTTAGTAGTACTGCAGATTTATTTATTTATTTATTTTTTACAGTGTAGTAACGATGCAGCTTTTTCTTAAGTAATATTGTAACGATACAGCTTTTTCTTATGTAAAGTTGCTTAAGAAGGAACTACGTCATTTCGTGAAAAGTTTATCGAATCCCAGTTTCTTAGAGAATTCTAGTAGTACTGTTGCACACATAAAATACAAACCTGCTCAGTTACTCCGTTCGAGGACTGCAGTGTCGTGCTTTTTAGCACTCATCAGTCCGGAATAGGAAGTAACTGAGATTCCGGGCTGATGAGCACTAAAAAGCACGAAACTGCAGTGTTCGGGTGAAACAACTGAGCTGGCGGGGTATTTTATGTATTTCTGCCTTAGCCCTGGCTTTAGGGCTAAAATCATTCTACTTCTTTTGATAAATATTTCAATGAAATTTCTCCTCCCTCCCGCAAAGAAGTATATATATACTTAAAAGAAGCAGGTGTCGTTCAACTCACCTCTTCTCAGAAGACGTGAGGAGATGAACTAACTTTTTGAGCTGAAGATAAAGGGCGTGAGATAAAGCACAGCTGTCTCGGATATTAACATGGAAGCTCTTATGACTCGTCTGGTAAGCATCCATGAATTCCATTATTAGTTGGCACAATGGGTAAAGCTGGGAAAAGGACATATAGCTTTCATTTGATTTTTCAATGGAATAAAAATAAAAAGAAACCTTTAATTTGTGTCAGACAAATTAAAAGTCTCGCAATAGATAAATACATAACACAGGCAAAATGGTTCCGTGTTTCATTTGACCTTATAAAATGAAATAAAAATCTAAATAAACTCTGAATTTGCGTTTGACAGATTAAACGCTTCACAATCAATAAACATTTTACACAGGAAAAAACAGTTCTCTGTATCAATCGGCCTTATAATGAAATAAAAATATTAAAAAACTCTGAATTTAATTTTGCAAATTAATTGTTTCGCAATCAATAAATACTCCCCGGAGTAGAATGTTTCATTATACACTCAAGGCAAAGAAACGGTTCTGTGTTTCATTTGACATCATGAAACACAGCTAATCATAACTAAAGCTCTGAACTGGGAATTCTGAATAGTTGCCACTGGCTACTGAAGTCACAAAAATGGTAGACATTTTTTTCACTTTTGGTAGCCATAGTTTAAAAAAGTATGTACGCAGCGCAAAAAGTAAATAACTTATTCTCTATTTGTAATATTAACATCAAATTAAAACCTGCACAAACAAACATTAAGCAAAATTTCACGGGACATACTTTTTAGGATTAAGATAGAAGCATACAACAAAAGAAAATATTTTACAAGTTTTAAATACACTAGAAACGTAGATAATGTTTAACAAATAAGAGAACTTAAACATGCTTTGGTTTATTCATGACCCCACTTGATTCTTATAGGCTGTGGCAATCGCTGAAACCCATGGCAACAAAGATGGCGCTACAAGGCACCCCTGTTACCATTACTTTGCCATTGATTGGTAGATGCAGGGGTTCCCTGTGGCGCCTCTTGCGGTCAAAATGAGCGACGTCCAATCAAAAATAAACAAACTTTGAAATACTGACATTGATTGGTGGATGTATGAGCTGCATTGAAACGTTGACATTGATTGGTGGATGCATGAGCTGCATCGGTTTAACACAGAAAAGTCAAAAATTGTCAAGGCCCGTAAGCGTAAGCGGAAATTTAGTGGGGCCGTGGTTTATTTATTAGTTAGAAAATTTCTATCACCTGACACGATTGGTTTTCAGGGAATTTGGAATTGTAAAAGGTCGCAAAAGCAAAGCATGTCCCGATCGAAAAAAACGAAACATATTCAATTACGAGTAGATGTGAAAGTATCAGGGATTATTGATTTTTTTTTTTTTTTTGATTGAAACTATTCGATTTGGTCTGAAATGAACAAAGAAAAAAATATAATTGAACAAAATCAAAATATAATAGCAGTAAAAATAATAATAAACACATAGTCGCCATTTTTGGTGACAGGGATTTCATTCTTCGGTAGCCGTTTTCAATGAAATGGTCACCAGTTAGCGACTGGCGACTTCACTTAGAACGGAATAAAAATCTAAAGAAACATTGAGTGTGTATTAGACAGTAAATAAAGAACGGAGAAACGCAATAACACAAGAAAAACGATTTCATGTTCAATTTGCTATTACAGTCGGACCCCGATTCAACGAACCTTAACGAATTTCGCGATTTAGCGAATTTTTCTTCTTCCCCGACTAAAACGAAGGCAAAAATACCGAATAATAAACCCCGAATTAACGAATTGTTTTAACAGCCGAAAAATAAATTGTGTTTTGCTTAATTTGAGTTAGGAAATATTGGAACATTTTTCATATGTTAAATCCATACTGTCCGAAGCAGAAAAAGACTTTTCTTGGAATCAGCAATTTTTGACGGGCGAGGGGACAACCAACGAATATTGATTCTGATGCAGAAAGCGATAATGAAACTCCCATTAAAACTTATTTTTTCAAATGCTTTACATGGCCTGTAAACTGAAAACATATCTCATGCAGCAGGCTGCAAATGACACAGTATTTTCTTCTCTCCATCAAGTCGAAAGAGAACTATTTCGAGTCAAGTATCAAGGAAATTGTCAAACATATATTACTCAGTAGTTTAAAATTGTGTGTGATAAGTCGTAAAATGCTGAATAAAAAAGTGTACACTTTTTAACTATGGATGTTTTTGCGCAGTTGCTAATTAGGGGTTTAAGATGAAGTGCCTGTAAAAAAAAATTAATTTGAATTTTGGCATCTTGAATTCAAATTATGTTTTTCGCAATCACGAGTGTGTATATGTAGGCGTGTGTGTTTGTGTGTGGGGGTATGCGTTTGTGTGTAGGGGTTATGTGTATGTGTGTGTAGGCATGTGTGTTTGTGTCTGTGTGCTGGCATAAGTGGGTGGGTAGTTGTGTGTATATGTGTGTGTATGTTTTTGTGTGTGTATGTGTGGGTGTCTGTATGTATGCGTGTGTGTATGTGTTTGTATGTGTGTTTGTGTATGTGTGTGTAGGTGTATGTGTGTGTATGTGTTTGTGTGTGCTGTGTAGTTGTGTATGTATGCGCGTGTGTGCTGGCATAAGTGTGTGGGTAGTTGTGTGTATGAATGTGTGTGTGGGGGGGGTATGTGTATGTGTGTGTAGGCATATGTGTTTGTGTCTGTGTGCAGGCATGATGTGTGGGTAGTTGTGTGTATGTGCGTATGTTTTTGTGTGTGTATGTGTGGGTGTCTGTATGTATGCGTGTATGTGTTTGTATGTGTGTAGGTGTATGTGTGCGTATGTGTTTGTGTGTGTGCACGTGTGTTTGTGTAGTTGTGTATGTATGCGCGTGTGTGTAGGACATGGATGCAACCTGGAGACAGCTTTCGCTTTAGGAGCAGCATCGTGAAGAGTCGGTCGACGGTGATGCTGCAGTGGGTGGCGGTGGGAAAAATCAAAGGAACGTCAAAAACAGTCAAGTGAGAACAATGAGCAATCGTGATTGCTCAAAAATTTCACACCCCGATATTACGAATAGCCCCGATTTAACGTATAAAAGTTTCAGTCTCGTTCATTTGTCAAATCGAGGTCCGACTGTATATTCCCTTTAAGTCGACGGACAAGTCATCCAAAGGTGTATTAAAGCAACTCGTAGGCCAAATTTTAAAATTCAGTCTAGATTTTTAAAAATTAAATATTTTGAACCCTTTTGATGATTTCTTTCTCAAATTTTCCATAAAACAGCTTTATTGGATTGCATGAAAACAATCATGCCCCATTCTGCTCCAGAAACGCTCGAACAAACTCAAATTAAGGCAGTCAGAATCAAATGGATGTAAGTGGACTTTTTTTGAGTTTTGAGTGATGCGCAAAGACGGATACAAGGGAGGGGCAGTAGAGGGGGCGATAGCCCCTCCTTTGCGGATCCCAGCGCAGCATTTTGCCAAATTGAGGTCCTTAAACGAAAGTGCAGGCCATCTTTGATAAACTCAGTTCTAATCTCCCTGCTGAAAACTTCTTGGAATCGAAGTTTCAAAAAGACAATTAAAGACGATCTTGGGCGATGTTATGCGAAGGAATTTGGAGGCCTTCACCCGGGAATTTTTCAAAATTTAAGTCTTAAGAATTCGATCGTAGACATCTCAGGTACTGAGTGTTAGGGGAAGGAATGGGTTCATTGACTTTTCTGATTCCTTCGGTAATTTTTGGTGCCTAATGTTCCAAAAAATGCAGTACTAGATGATTTTTCGATGATGTTTGGTGGAGGGCGAAGGGAGAGAAGGAGTTTCAAAACATTCTTCCAGAAATTTTAAGAGATTAAATCCCTAAAATGCAATTTTAGAATACCTCTCACACAGAAAAAAAGGGAAAAATAAGTTCGAAGATCTCCTTGGCTAAATCTCTATATATTGTTTTAAATAAATATTCTCCCTCCCCCCTCCTCCAGCTGGTGTGAATCAGATTCGTAGTAAGAGGTCAGGTAAAAAACAATCGCCCCCCTCCTTGAACAATTTCTGGATCCGTCTTTGGTGATACGCGTGCGAAGTTCAAACCATAGGTTTGAAAAGTTTTTCTAAATCATGCAGTACAGAAGCACTTTCCATGATTACTAATACAGTGAAACCTGTGTAAGTTGACCACCTGCTATACACTACTTTAGTGGTCAACTTAAACAGGTAGAGGTGGTCAACTTACACAGTTTGATTCACATGATAAGGGCTAATTCCGTGCCTGAGAAAAGCGGTCAACTTAGACGGGTGGTCAACTTACAATTGTGGTCAAGTTCACAAGTTTTACTGTACCGTCTATTGCCTTAAAACAGAGGAGAGTTTACCCAACCATTTTTACTAACTGCCAGTAAATTTTCAATTTAGCCACTTGCACCCCTTTTCTCTTCAATGCGCTTCAATTATTGTGTGTTGTTAATTCTTGAAAAGCATGTGAAGTTTGTGGACCACTTTTTTGGATAACAAGCAGGGCACAATTAAGATATCAGCAGGCCGCTTTTGCGGGGGCCCCTCCATAGTCAAACCTTATAATTTTAGCCATTGGCTAAAACAGGTTTAGCCATTTGGCGGCCCCTAAAACGTGATTGGTCCTAGGCCACGGCCTAGTTTGCCAATTTAGTAATCAGGTCCTGATAACAAGTGCAGTAAATCAGCATCAAGAGCTGAGATTTCTCAAAATGAATATCTTCAGTAATTTCGTAAGCACTCATCACTTCAGTGAATTTCGCGACGCAGTACTTCTATTTAAAAAATAAATGTAAACACACTACATTAAAATCTAGAACTCGGTAAAACCTTTTCTTTTATCATTTTTTTATCCTCGTTATTTTTATCAGTTTGAATTAAATGTGAAAAATTGTGAGAGCAAAGAGAAAAAAAAAAGAAGAGAAATCTTATGAAAACGCATCATCTCCTGCGAAATAGATAGCCATAAATAATCGCCCACACTCTTTACTTATCTATCATTTTCGGGAAGGTCAAGTTTACATATGTGTTGGCAATCTTCAGATGATGGCGGGAAATGTTCCGATAAAGTGGGTAAATATTTAATCGGAACTGTGACTCGAGCTCTCAGCTTCCGATACTTTTTCTGAGAGGAGTTACATGTTACGTTAATGTACAAAATGCATTTAAAAAAATCATAAGTATTTCAATTTTTTTTATTACTTAATTTTTGTTGTATTACTGAATTTTGTTGAATTCGAAATGAAGTAAATTATTGCAGCATCTCACTGCTATAGTTATTTTTTTAGGCTCTTCATTAAAGTCATTAAACGGAAAAATGATTATTTTGCTCAACACATCATACTTAATTCCATAAAAATATTTAAATTTAAAAAGGTAAAGAACAAAATTTTGTAACTTAAAAAAAAAACCTTTGTCTGATTTCTTAAACAAGAAATAAATTTTGTTCATTAAACTACAAATAATTATTTTTTTAATAAAATGCATTAGCTGTGCCAAGTAGTACAAATGGCAACCAACTTTTCGGTGAAAATGGCTCATAAGATCATGCAGAGATTCCCAATCTTTTTAGTTGTGTGGCCCTCCAGTTTTGTGGAAAACACCATTGAGACCCACTAATATATATTACTTGCACAGTCGAAATTTACTTTTTGACGAAAGAGGAGAAGTATCTGCTTTTCTGCTCATATAGCTGTCCTTAAGTGTAAAAGTCATCAAAATAAAAGCTGCATGGGATTTTCTGTTTTTCCTCTACGAGGGATTTGATATCTGGATTAAAAATGGATAGTTTTAGTCTGAAATAATCCGCACCATTCGATGCACTTCTAGAATACTTTTTTTTTAAAAATGCAATGAAAAGACTCATTCTAATAGATAGGTTGTCGAAAAGCCCCTGAAGTGTCTTAATTCATTGGTTAGTCATGCCAGTTCAACAAAGGAGGAACGTTTTTAACTTGAAGCTAATACTAGTTTCTTTGAGAGTTATCTTTAAAAGAGTTTGATTCATTAGATTTCATATCCAATAATAGGGAAAAATTCAAAAGAAATATTTGAAAATCTTAATCCTAAAGTTCCTTACTGGCTAAAAGCAAGGGAGAGCTTTTGAGTGACGGTACGTAAGTGAATTATCGCAAATAAACTGAAATCTACTAATTTTGGGAGACCCCAAGAATCTTAGTGTTTCAGATTCTTGACCAGTGACCGAGGCCCAGTAAGGGCCTGTTCGGGGCCCACTTGTGTGCCGCGGCCCAAGGGTTGGGAACCGCTGATGTAGGGTAAAGTGCATTGATGCTGGCACTCAAACAGCAGCTCCTAAAGCTGGCAGAATTAAATGAAATAATCATTTTAAGCCTTAACAGTTTTCTAAAATAATTTGGAACGAGCCTTCCGTTCTTCTCAAAAAGAACAACTCATTCTCATTTATTTTAGAAAATTGGTGTAATTATTTAAATATTTGATAAAGATGTCAGCTTTAGGAAATGTTTTACGGTTGAGTATAGTTCCTGTTCTTAGATGTTTCCAAAAATCATGATCCTCGTTTTTAGCTATCTTGAAATTAATTGTGCAGAAATTCATGGTTCTCGTCCTTAACAATCTTTCTACTACGCACTAGTTCTTACGCTGACGCCAATTTTTCCCATCTGTTTCATCCCATCAAATAAGGTCTTTAATAGATTCCCTTGTTTCAAATGCAGATCAATAGTTTTTGGTTTTACGTATATAAGAACAGAACAATACGAAACAAAAACTGGCAGTAAAGACATATTGTTAGTTAAAAAATTTGTTTTGATGCTTATATGCATTATTTATAGCCTACGTCACTCTGTAAGAAGGTCCTTTTATTTAGAGAATGAATTTTTCTCATATATAATAATATATTCCTGATATTTCGCGGAACATATAAACATATTAAATCCGCTCCCTCTCTCCTAATATCAGTACGGATTGCAAAAATGGATGTTTTCTGTTCTTAACAGCTTTGTAATAATGCATTGCAAAAATTTATGATTTTGGCCCTGAACAATCTTTTGATTACCCATTGCAAAAATTCGTGGGCCACATCCTTAACAACCTTCTCAGTAAAAATTGAAAAAAAATTCACGATCCTGTTGTTACATATTGCGATAACACCGTTCTTAAAAATATTGTTGTTACACATTTCAAAAATTCATACGACTCGTCTTCAAAAATCTTGTTAGCACTTCTTCATTAACTTTATGAAGTACAGTAAAACCTGTAAAGTTGACCACCCTTGTAAGTTGACACCCTGTCTAAGTTGACCGCTATTTTCAGGCACAGAATTAGATCTTATCATATAATTCAATCTCCTTAAATTGACCACCTGTTTAAGTTGACCACTTACCGCAAGTGGTCAACTTACGCAGGTTTCACTGTATATAAATAACTAAAACTGTAATATAAACTAAATTTGCTATTTATTTATATTTTTAATTCAAAAGAGGAAACTTAGAAAATTTTTATTTGACAAAAGCCTTTAATTTTTTACCTTCTCGTCTATGGTTTCTGACAAGATATCGAAATACCGGCAACCAGCTTCTTCAAACAGCACACCTTCCGAAGCGATGACGTCGATTGCCATTGCGACGTGTGACGTCAGATCGGCTACACTTTTTGTAAAACTATCGATATCTTTGAGAATCGTACACTTTCCAGCCAGTTTAAGCTTCTGAAATTCTTTTTCGAACCACATGCTCACTTCCACCTGAATAAAGTGAAGAGAAAAGAGTCAGATCGAGTTGACTTATTTACAAGAACAATTATATTTCTAAATGATCTAGTGCAATCAATACCTTGATTCGGTTTCTGATGCATTCTTTTAGTTTCTGCTTGTAGATTGTCTCTGCTGGAGAAATTTTGATTCCTGCGATTTTTTCAAAAATCCTATGAAGTATTAAAGTATAATTTGAAAAATTATCTCCCGATGAGTGATCCAATATTTTTTCGATACAAATTGTAAAAAATATTTCACACACTGTTTTTAAAGAGGTGGATCATTAAAGTCAGAATATTCAGTCGGAGAGGGATTGAACATCATAGCAGTAATTAGAAGAGACTGTTGTACCTTGACCATGGTGTACCTTGCGTCATGCACTCTAATCAGCTAGCGCTTTTACCTAGTGAGGAATCACGGTACTATGTCAGCCATGACAGTCTCTCCACCTGCCAGAGTGAGTCGTAGGTTGAAACTCCAGCTTTTATGTGGACAGTGATTGTTTTGCGATTTGTGCAAACAAAAGAAAATAATTCCAGTGTTTCTTAGATGAAATTGGACTTTTAAAGACTAGTGTTACCCAACTGATTGAACATTATATCTATTGACTATCTCTCGGTAAGTGTATTACACATTTAGTCTTACGTAGCTGTTAGGTTAGGGTAGCCACTTTTGTATAAACATGCACCCTCGTGTACCTTGAAACCAAGCTCCATCTTGTACCTTGAACCACTGGATCAAGGTACAATAGGTTGTAATGATTTTTTTTTTAAGGTAGGTTTTCATCATGCCTCGAAGTAAAACTGGAATCGAGGGGTCTAGTAGATGTTGAGGCATTGCGAAATGCTATTGAAACAGTAAGAAGTAATGAACCTGCCAAAAAAATAACTTTTAGAGAGGCCGAAAAGGTATTCAAAAGCAGGTCAACCATTACTAGGCATTTAAGAAACGTGAATGAAAGTGGGTCCAATAAACTTGAAATACAACGTAAGTTATGCAGTTAAGAAGGTACAAGAGGTCTGTCTCAAAGTACACGAGCATCATGTGCCATGGAACAAATTACATAACATTTGTGAAAAATATACAAAAATAGAAAAATATTTTTTTTATGATCCGAAATATTTTTTTACTTATGCAAAATAGCTTGAAGTTCAGTTTTAATAACTAAAAACCATAAAAATCATTCTTTTTCTGAAAACCAAGAAGTTTTAGAAGTGATCCAAGGTACAACAGTCTCCCCATAGACTCAGTGCTGAAGTTCGGGGGGGGGGGGGGGCGGGGGAGGGTACTCACTGAAATTTCTGGGTTTTTTTATTGGAAAAGTAATTAAAATGTAATGTACATTGTTTTCAACCACCTGTCTCTTAAGTACATTCCCCCAAACCTCAAGATGAATCTCTTCAAACTTTTTTCTTTTTTCAACTGCAGCACAGGAGACCATAATATGATTTTCAATATGGATTAAAACCAAGAATAAATGCGGGTTAGCTTCCCCACCCCCTTTCCCGCAGCATAAATATCTGAGTTTCGGGATGTAAATAATCCAAGTGATGCTATAACTCGAATTACCTATTTATAATTTTCACAATAAGATTTTGGTTTTATTCTGATTTCCTAAATATCAAAGCTCAGCACTTGATTCACTGAAAAAAGGTAGTATGTTGTAACTTTGAAACAAATGTGGCTGCATGTTTTACTATTTGAAATGCTTTTAAATATTTGTTATTGTTTCCATGGTCAAGTATGCGTTTTGCTGCTGAAAAGGAAGTATCTTAGACCAGGGGTTCCTAAAATGAGTGCCGCAGCAAATCTTGGGTGCCGCACAGGAGAGGGGGGAAGGGCAACGAGAAGTGTGACATCACGCGTGTTCTCCCGAGAATCTTTACTAATAATAAAGCTGAACGTCTCTCTGTCTGGATATCTGTCAGGGTCTCAGGATCTCTGTAACGCGCATAGCGCCTAGACCGTTCGGCCGATTTTCATGAAATTTGGCACAGAGTTAGTTTGTAGCATGGGAGTGTGCACCTTGAAGCGATTTTTCGAAAATTCAATTTTGTTCTTTTTTTATTTTAATTTTAAGAAAATTTTCCCGAGTAAAATTATCATAAGATGGACGAGTAAATTACGGAATTATCATAACGTGGAACCGTAACTTGGGCAAGCCAATTGGCGAGAAATTCCCCATCCATTATTTGTAAACATACAAGCGAACCAAAAGACCTTTCAGTTTTCTACTACGGGCAAAGCCGTGCGGGTAGCACTAGTATGTTTATGAAAATAGCGTGACATGTGACAAGGGAAGGGGAGAGAACAAGGTGAAGTGTGACACTTTGAGACAAGAGTGGAGGGAGTAGAAAAAAGTGTAAAATCATTTTTGGACAGTCACCAATCCAGATTGAAGGTATATAACATTTTGTTATTGTCAAAAAGGCTTGAAGCATCCACATAATCGCACTATTTGCAAATTGCTTAGTATAATCTTTCATTACTTTCACTTGCTTATGTATGGAATCAACAAACCATGAAATGCATATTATTTGATTAACAGTATATCGTAACAAAAATCGGGAATTTCATATACAGGGTGTTTCAAAAGGTTGTTTACAAACTTAACATGCTGGTGTGTCATATCATGATGAACAAGATTTACATAGAAACATGTGTTCACAAACGCAATGCGGGCGCACTATACGCACACAAAGTTAGACACTGACGGATGCACAACATGCCACATATCTATTACAAAAAGACGGTTTTACACAACATTTTAGTTTTTAAGCAAAGCTTAAAGCAGTTGCTAATATTTGCGCCCCGTCAGTTCTCATATTCACGTTGCAACGATAATGCAGCGATCGGTGAAATCTTGTCAGAATGGATCGTTATTACGACGATTGGTGCTTTGTCGTTGCGACGCGTGTATGACAGCTGAAGACAGAAAATTTCAACAACAGGTATAAACCTTCCTTGAAAACTAAAATGTTGTGTAAAATCGTCTTTGTGTAATAAATATGCGACAGATTGTACATCCGTTAGTATCTGCCCTTGTGTGTATGTGGTGCGATAGCATTGTGTTAGTGAACGTATGTTACTGTGTAAATCTCGTTCATCATGATATGACACAACATCATGTTAAGTTTGTCAAGAACCTTTTGAGACACCCTGCATTGTATAAGCTGTTGCTTGTTCTACGGTTTTGGAAAAAGATTAACTAAGCCGAAAACAAAATAATATCTAGTCCAGTATATGTTCTTAAGAGCTAAGACAAATTTATACCTTCTTGTTTAAAGAGCATTATTACAGTACAATACAATGCAATACCAATGTGGCGACCAGCAACAGGCTCTGGGCCCAACTACGCTGGTCATAGTCAATTTATTAGTCTGCAATGAAGATCAGTGACCCTTTAAAAGCTATATAATTCCTTGCTTATTATAGCCTCTGCCGTTAAGCTGTTCCAAGAGCCCACAACCTCTCTAAAGTAGTAGTAATTTGCCCTCATTTCCAGATTACTCTGGGATTTGAATAGTTCAAAACAATGACTCCTTATCCTGCTTCCCGTGCAAAAATTTAAACCATTAACAGCTTTAAATTTTGATAAACTTAAACAACTGAATTCTCCCAACCAGAGCTTCATGATTTTACTCAAGATTAATTATGCAACATCATACCTCCATTTAACCAGCACATCAGAATTGTCCAAACCTGACAGAGGGAAAAAGAGTACTTCTTGGCTATTTTCATTCAAAAGATCCATTATGTACAAGGAGAAGTTCTGTTCTATCATATTCATCTGGAAATAATTAAATAATGCGTTCATTACCTTCAAAATATCCACTCGAATAATAGTGATGCAAATATTTACTGATATAACGGCCAGATTAAGACATGGGCGCATTGGGCACGAGCCCACCAGGGCAGCAGCATTTGAGGGGCACCACATGTGTGCGAGAATTGAAGCATCAACTCATTTAACCTTACGATCCAGCTTTAACTGATGATCAGAATCTCCCAGATTTCCATAGGTTAAAACGAACTGAAGCATTACGCACATAACTCGGTGTGGAGTGAGATTTCCCTTTTATTCTATATGTACTGGGTAGATAGTTTTGTAGACTGAATACCAGAGGAATATGTTATCCTTTGAGTGTGGCTGAAGAAACAAACCATGCAATATATTAAGACCTTTCAAGTACACGAGGAAAAATAGTTAATAAAACAACTGCTCAGTGGGCATTAGATGAGCCATATGCATGAGATAAATCAAGTTGTAAAAAATGCACGCGCTGTAGCACCAAGTATTAAAAAAAAAACATTTTCACACATATTTTTACAATTTTTTTTTCTCAACAAAGCGGTCCAAACGCTTGATAGTTTATTGAAACTTTCTATAATTTTTCAATTTACAAAGATTATTTATTATTTGAACTGAACAACGTCTGTCATGTCCGCTAGTAGCTAAATTTAGTAAAACCTGTCTACAAAGATAGTGTTGGGACCTAAAAAAAATATTGTAAAAGACAGGTTATCGCTATAGACAGTTTGATTACTCATGCTGAAATTTCCCTGAGACCAAGGAAAATATTGTTGTAGACAGGTTTATTGTTATAGACAGTATCGTTATACACAGGTTTCACTGTAAATAATTAATAATCTCAAATGATAAAAGAGAGAAATAAAGAAAAGAAAATCGAAATGAATAAAACAAAAAATACAAGGGTGAAAGATTTTTAAAGAAATGAAAGATATAATGAAAAAAAAAGTAAAAAAGAAAAATTAAAGCTCTTTTGAAATGTACCTCAAAATGTGTCAAAGTTATATCTGGTCCATCGTAACCTTGCCCGTACAGCTCCCATGAAGATGTATTACTCACAATCGCTTTTTCCAGTCGCAAAAGAGCATTGTACACAGCACTTTCTTCAATTTCTGGAGTTTTCTTTTCGTTGTGCCATTCTAGGTACATTAGTAGTTCCCTATAGCCCAAAAGCACACGGAATGAATAGACAGTTATCATAAAGGATTTTTGACAAATAGTAAACAATTTGGAAACGTATTAAATGGCTTATGTTTTAAAAAATAAAATAGTAGTTTAAAAAGTCAAAAAAAAAACACGCTCTCGTAGCAAAATGAACTAAAAAGTGAAAAATAATGTTTGGATGATAGTAGTTTACCAATCGCTTAATTTTCATGTAACACAAAAAAGCGTGGTGTGCTGTCCATTTACATTTTTGCTTGGACAACAAATGGAAGAAATTCAAGACAACTGATAAGAAGCCTCCACGCTTTTTTGTATTACATTAAAATTAAGTGATTGGTCAACTACTATCGTCCAAAGATTATTTTTCACTTTTTAGTTCATTTTGCTACGAAAGCGTGTTTTTTTAGTTTTTTAAACTATTATTTTTTTTTTGTTTTTGTTTTTTAGTCTTGTGTTGGAGAATTATCAGGCGACGAAATTATTTATAAAACGAGTGCGAGGTAATATCTTAAAGTTATAAGACAAGGGCACCCCGATGAGAAGCTACTGTGAGTCATCGATAAATGTTTGGGGAAATCATATTTATATTACTTTGAAAATTTGAGATGCATTTGAATAAAAGTTTTGTTCAACAATGGTCTGATCAGCAATGATTTTCCAGTTGGAGGCTCACCTAAATGTTGGCATGAAATTAGTTTAAAGCAATTATATTTCATGTTCTAATTACCTTGGAACATTGGAACACATTTTGTCTGATGCAGAAAAATTAAAGGTTTTTGTAGATATTTTTAAATAATTATTGCGAGCATTTTTTAGTATTTTTTAAAAAAATTTTCCTTTTTTACATTGTTGGATTTATGCCTAAGTATTGATTAAAATTGGAGGAATCTAACAATTTAAAGAATTAATTAATTAATTTGATTATAGAATATTGCATTGTCATCGGGTCTGAGGTCGCGTGACAAATTTCAAAAGAATCCGACCGCAGGAAGTGGGCGAAATTTGAGCTGCAAGATTCCGTTACAAGATACATACATACATACATACATACAGGTGAAGCTAATAAAAGCGTGTTAAAAATAGCGTTCATTGTTGAGTAAAATGAAGAAACAACGTAAATCGAGTCAAAATTGACAAGCAAAGTTTTTGAGAAACTTGATAATTTGTTCTCCATTTACGTTATTTTTCCGATTTACTCATATTTTAGCATCTTGATAATTCGTGCTTTATTTACTAAACGAAGTCTATGTATTCTATTGCTTAACAGTATTTTTTAATAAAAAAATAAAAGTGCTTATATTCTTACTGCATAGATTATTTGCCTTTTTGATGACTGCTTCAGGAACTATTGTAGAACATTTATAGTATTACGATTCCTCATTGTTCTTTTCGTATGATATTTAGTATGAATAAGCAGGGCCCGATTAAGGTATAGGGGGCCCGAGGCCAATCACTATTTTAGTGCCCCCTTGTCGTCAAAACTTACAATTTTAATCATTGACAATTTTAGCAATTTAGAGGCCCCTAAATAGCTTGGAAAAAAATAGTTAGCACCTGTTCCTATCAAGGTCGATCTGTACACTGAACATCGTTCTATTGCTTGCTTTATTCTCTGAGATATAGTTCCTCCAAAATTGTACTCCCCCATAAACATACTGAGAGGAATCTTCGGAAAGCTATAAAAACATTGTTGTTTATCCCTCCTTGAAAATACACCACAACCAGTGATTGCACTCAATCTCAAAAATATCTCCCCCCCCCCTCCTTTTCACACCTAGAAGTCGTCCCGTATCTACTGTTCTTAAATCTGGCAACCCTGATCCTAGGCCACGGTCTAGTCCGCCTATTCATTAATCAGACCTTGTGAATAAGAAACCTGAAAAGACAGACTGAATCTCAAGCAAAAGTATAACTTTTAGAAACACGGAATAACGAATTCAAGTTCTTTTACTATTTGAAAGGGGAAAAAAACGCCTGCTATGTAATCACGCCGAGTGAAATGCAGAAAAACAAATTGAAATGGGTCACTCATTAATTACGTAAGGGCCCCAAGGGGGTTAGAAAAATGTCTACATACCCTCACGTTGGGGGCGGGGGGGGGGGGGGTCAAAACCATTCATACGTAATATTTTCCAAATCGATATTTTATATTAGAAATCGCTTCTGTCAAGTGGTTTGTCAGCGATCATATTTCATTTGCGTCTGGAAGGTAAAAACGTATTAAGATGAGCTGTTTTTTACTTGTTTTACAAAGAATAAATAGTGTAAAATGTAATAATATAATCGCACTATGTATGTTATGTTCTATTTTTAATTAGTATCGCATCTATAATATATTTGAAAAATAAAAAATCTTGGGAGTTTTAGTGTTACTGATGCTTTTCTAATAAAATTTTATTATTTTTAAAAGCGAAATGGAAGCTTACGTAAGAATAGGGGGGGGGAGTTTGAAAAATCTTACGTATCCTTACATGGGGTAGGGGGGAGCCAAAAATTGCCAAAATCAGCCTTACGTAATTAATGAATGGCCCCCAAACAAGTTATGTAAGCCACTTACGCCAGAGCTTGTGAAAAGGGCGACATGTGATTCTTCTCGCAAAACTGCACCAAATCCTTCGCAACATCCTCTGGCAAACTTCCGTCGAAAGCATTCTTCTGTGAAGAAAAAGAATGTACCACGAGGAAGGAGGCTGTCACCCTATGGACATGAGTTAAAAGGACACTTACGCCGCTGATTTGCAATGCGGTCGCCTCCATCGCCTTCTTCAGCATCTGGTAGTAGTTCTCGATTATCTCGCTTATGCTGAGCAGTTGGATGCTGTCGTATCCGTCGAAGTCCTGAAAATAAAAAAAAAAATTAAAAACTAATTTGAATTTTGACATCTGGAATTCAAATTATGTTTTTCCCAATCACGAGTGTGTGTGTATGTAGGCGTGTGTGTTTGTGTCTGTGTGCAGGCATGAGTGTGTGGGTACTTGTGTGTAGGTGTCTGTATGTATGCGTGTGTATGCATGTGTTTGTGTATGTGTGTAGGTGTATGTATGTGTGTGTATGTGTTTGTTTGTACGTGCGTGTATGTATGCGTGTGTATGTGTTTGTTTGTACGTGCGTGTATGTATGCGTGTTAATGTAGGATATGGATGCAACCTGGAGACGGTTTTCGCTAGAGGAGCAGCATCGTGAGGAGCAGGTCGACGGTGGTACTGCAGAGGGTGCTGGCGGGAAAATAAAATGATAGCACATCAAAACAGTGAAATGAAAGCAATAAGCAATCGTGATTGCTCAAAGAAAAATCAAAACTGCTTAAGGCTTTCACGGCCGGCGTCAATATTGTTACAAATTCTGTAAATAGCAATTATTTTTGTGATTAATTCGTTGTAATCTGGCTAAATTAGGCGTTTGTTCAATTATTTTGCAACTAAAATTATCTTGGTAACGTAACCTGTAAATAGCTTCTTGTAATGTACATACAACCCCCTAACATTCGACTGAAGTATACGGTCCCCCTATTTTTTCATTGATAAGATTCGTGAATGAATAAAAAGAAAATACGAGAAGCATTTCGAATTTTGTGGAAACTTCTCTAGAATTTATAAATAGCCACAGCCGATGGCGGGATGGGTGAGTCTCGAGTTAGATTTTGCTTGTGAATCGTGTCAGCGGTGCGCTGAAGAGCATGTATTAGCTCTGTTTTGTGAAGCCTTTGAGCTGTATTTTTGCGTATTTGGATGTAAATACGTGTGTAACCGCTGAGTTTACAGTGTTCATTGATATTTGCTTAATTGCTATGGTTGATTTAGCAGTTGCAACTGCATTTCCTGTACATAGCTGTAAATAAATCTCCTGTGTCTTTCTCAAGAACTGTGCCATCATTTAAATAAAGTTTGAAGTTGTATCACAAACTCTTAACACTATGAAGAGGGAACATTTCCGGGCTTATTGGCAGTGGTCTAAATGAAGACGAAGAAAAACCAAACGTTTCGTCGAGTTCTGCGGCTGACATCATCGGTGGCTGACTTCGAAGTGACATCATCAGTCATGACATCAAGTGACATCATCAGTCATGACATCAAGTGACATCATCAGTGACATTCTCAGTCACTTCGAATCCATCCACCGATGATGTGAGCCGCAGAGCTCGACGAAACGTTTGGTTTTTTTTAGTTTTCATTTAGATCACGGCCAATAGGCCCGGAAATGTTCCCTCTTCATAAAAAAATCAACATTTGATTAACTTTTATGCTCTTCCACAGGGCTTAATTTACAACTAAAGAAGTCTGGGAGCGAGGGGTGCCTTCCTCCAATACCAAGAAAACATTCCAAAAACGAGACCCCCCCCCCCCTCCCACCGCAAAAAAACGGTGAAAAACACCCCTGAATACACAGCCGCCGGAACTTTTAATGTTGCAGTATGGGCCATTACCTTCCTCCCTACCTAGCAGCCCCCCCCCCCCCCGTTGGGAGCCCTATACTGCCGTGTACTGGTAAACGGCAGTATCTGCAGAAATGAGTTTTCCAGATATTTGAAGAAATGTGTGGTGGATTCAATACTAACAATAGGAAAGTGTTGGAATTTGACGTGTTTTTCAACGGAAACCAAATAAGCGAGCTTGTACAATAAAGATAACGTACAATAGATGACAAAAATTCAAAAAAATAAATAAATATATATAAAAATAAAAATAAAAGAGTTGCAGTTGCTGCCCTTTACCTGCAGCATGTAGTATAGTCTTCAGAGCTTATTTTAATGAGTAAATATTAGTTATTTTAATGCGTAAATTCAGAGCATAGTTAATGAGTAATAATTCCGTTGAACAAGTGAAAATTCTCATTAAACTGGTCAGAATTGCCGGAGCTTAGCTCCCGTGAGCGCCCACGCAAATTAAGCCCTACTCTTCTATGTTATTACTGACACAAGCTTTCAGTGCGCAAAACGCGCGCTTAAATCCATGTACCCGCGTCAGTAGTCATTCTTTTTAACTGCATGCATGCTCAAAATTATTTCTTCAGAGACGGATCCAGATCAAATTTGGGCAATGACGACAATAGTTTCCACTTGTGGAGAACCCAAAGTTAACTTGTGCTTTTATAGATATGTGCTCAAATAGTTATTTTGCTTTTCACTGGCAAATCACAGAAGCACTATTGGTAGAAATAGTGAAAAAGTACTATTAGAGCACGTAATGTGTTATATATGCAGTGTTGCCAGATTGGGGAAAATTTCCCCATTTTGGGGAAATCTGGTGCTCTCTGGGGAAATTTTGGGGAAATGGGTTTTGAGGGGAATTCTTTGGGGAAATTTTTTTTCCTTGGGGAAAACCTGGGGAAAAAAAACCTCGGGGGAAAAAAAGAACTTTTTTCGTATTTAAATTCGCATCAAGAAGTAGTGGGAACATTGATTGTGTCAAACAGCGTTGGGTTAGCTTTGCTGAACTTTATGGAATTCGCATTTCGCATTATGTGGAATAATATGCTATTGGAATTCGCATTAATGTTCTGCGTGAGTAACTAGTTGATACGTGAAACAGGTAAAAATAAGTGTGATGAAGAGTGTTCTTGGATAAATATATACAAAAATCATAGTTTAAATATACATACAGAAGCAGAGTAGTAAATGCGAGTAGGAAAAAAAATGGTTATTTCTTATCTCTCGGTCAGGCGCTTGTATTTATGACTAGTGGCACTCGTACGGCTTTGCCCGTAGTAGAAAATTAAAAGGTCTTTTGATCCCCCTGTATATAATGCATGATGAATTTCTCGAAAATTGGCTTGCTCACGTTACGGTTCCACGTTATGATAACTTGGTAATTTACTCGTCCATCTTATGATAATTTTGCTTGGGAAAATGCTCTTAAAATTGCAATAGAAAAAGAACAAAATCAAATGTTCAAAAACACCCCCATGCTACAAACTAATTCTTTGCCAAATATCATGAAAATCAGCCGAACGGTCTTGCCGCTATATGCGCGTTAGAGATCCTGACAGACAGAAAGAGATCCGGACAGAGAGATATCCAGACAGACTTTCAACTTTATTATTAGTAAAGATAAAGAAAGATAAAGAAGACAAAAAAAAAAAAGTGAAAATGTGAAAGAAAAAAAAGTTGGGGAATTTTATAAGAAAATTTGGCTATTTGGGGGAAAAAAAAATTTCAAGAGACAAAAATATAAGAGGAAGTCTATTCATTTTATGAAAATATTAGTGGAAAATTTTTTTTTGCATTTGGGGAATTTTGGTCGAAAACATCGCTTTTTGGGGAAAAGTTGGAAGGGAATTGGGGAAATCTGGATTTGACCATCTGGCAACACTGTATATATGTACCCTAATTGTGCTTTTGCTTTTCAGTGGTGTGATGTTTTTCTGAATTGCCTATTATTTTGTATGTATGACCGAAAGTTAAGTAGAAACGTAAAAAGAAATTCGAAAACACAGCGAGACTTCAAAAAACGACTATCTATGTATATCAGTTGAAAACTCGTAATAACAAATGTCTCAATCTGGATAAAACCAATGCATCATTTAAAATTGATTTTTTTTTCTTTTATCATGTATAACAATATCGAAACAAACTAAATATTCTTGGGAAACAGCTGCAAAATGAGTGAAATCTCCAAACTAAAAAGTAATCCAGGTAAGAGTATCCGAAGTCAAAAGCTCTTCATTTGTCGATGTCTTTTCACCCATCATAGTTTTGCATTGAAAGAGCAGTTCCTTGTGACCCAGAAACCCGTGTCTTCAATCCCAATTTTTAGTTGTAATTCTAAAGCCGTTTTTTTACGATTTTTTGTACTTGTCGCAGAAAACCTAACATTTCATTTTTTGGAAGACAATGTTTTTCGAAACTTTTTAACAAAACTTATCTCGACCGAAATTTGAACTAACCATAACTTGTTACATGCCCCTCTCGTCGAACTCTTCCCGCAGCACATTGAAGGAGATTAATTATTCATCTTTACTAATAATAAAGCTGAAAGTCTGTCTGGATCTCTGTGACGCGCACAGCGCCTAGATCGATCAGCCAATTTTCATGACATTTGGCACAAAGTTAGTTTGTAGTATGGAGGTGTGCACCTCGAAGCGATTTTTCGAAAATTCGATTTTGTTCTTTTTCAATTCCAATTTTAAGAAAATTTTAACGACCAAATTATCACAACGTGGACGACTAAATTACGAAATTATCATAACGTGGAACAGTAACATGGGCAAGCAAATGAACATAGCAAATTGGCGAGAAAATAATCATCCAATTTTTGCAAATATAGAGGCGAACCAAATGACCTTTTAATTTTCTACTACGGGCAAAGCTGTGCGGGTACCACTAGTTGTTTCTAAAAAGAAATTAAGTACATTCCATACAAACATCAATTTGACACAGCATCGAAAAAGAAGGCAAAGAAAGCAATGCTCTTGGTAATCCTTTAAAATATTTCTGTGAATAGATATTTAATTTTATTATTTAGGAGTGTTTTCATCAAATATGTTAATCTTAGTAAAAAAGGGTTTTAGTTAAGCATGGCAAGATTAAAATGCAGCAAGAATTTATTGCACTAATTGGTGAGCACTAATTGCTGAGAATGAATCACTTTTTGCAGAGTTGAATTCCATCTCTGTGAACTTTCCGAGGCTGTTAGAGAAGTTCCTCTTTCTGACGTCAAACAAATGCGATTTCCGTTTTCTGTTCATAACTTCCCATTTTGAAGCATTCCTTCTGGATTTCCGGCCGGAAAGTATCATCCATTTATTCAAACTCTGCTTTTAATTTACAATGACAACCCGACAGTTCTGAATAATTACTCATTTATTGCAGCCTACATGATAGATTGTAATAATATGTAAATCTAGCTACGTCGCCCGGCTTCGCACGATTGCACAGTCCACCTCGAAAATAAATGTTATGTCAAGTGACGCGTGTTCAACAATTAGGCTTGAACAAAAAAAAATTAATTTGAATTTTGACATCTTAAATTCAAATTATGTTTTTCGCAATCACGAGTGTGTTTGTGTGGGGGGGGGGTATGTGTTTGTGTGGTAGGGGTTATGTGTATGTGTGTATGAATGTGTGTGGGGGGTATGGGTATGTGTGTGTAGGCATATGTGTTTGTGTCTGTGTGCATGCATGAATGTGTGGGTAGTTGTGTATGTGTGTGTGTGTGTATGTTTTTATGTATGTATGTGTGGATGTCTGTATGTATACGTGTATATAAGTGTTTGTATGTGTGTATGTGTTTGTGTATGTGTGTAGGTGTAGGTGTGTGTATGTGTGTAGGTGTATGTGTGTGTATGTGTTTGTGTGTGTAGGTAGTTGTGTATGTATGTGCGTGTGAGTAGGACATGGATGCAACCTGGAGACGGCTTTCGCTAGAGGTGCAGCATCGTGAGGAGCCCGTCGACGGTGATGGTGCGGAGGGTGGCGGTGGGAAAAATCAAAGGAACGCCAAAAACAGTCAAGTGAGAACAATAAGCAATCGTGATTGCTCAAAAACTAAAATTTTGCTGCAGATTTCGGAAAAATAACCAAAAAGTAAACATTTTAAATCCCCGGATTACAGGAGAAGCCTTTAAAATAAAACCCACAATTTTATTTGCTCATATTCGAGACAAGAAATGGCAACAGATATTCGGAACTCCAGCGCTCGAATACGCTACCTTGCGGTGATTTACAAAACTGCAAATGAAACTAAAACATTGCCACGTTGCGTTCCACGTGTGTCTGTTGACGTAAACACAGGCAGTTTGTTCTGAGTATTTATTAACGCAATCGATGTGTCTTAGTTTGCTTTCAGCTACAGAAATCAATTCGTCCCTTAGTAGTACTCTCGAGCTTCTCAAAATAATGTTAGTTTTCATTATTTCTTTAATAATTGGTGAAAGCGAAAATTCTGGATTAACAAACTTGAATAACGTTATACAAGGTAAAAAATTTTATTGTTTTGTATGAATTTGTAAGAATATGGGTTTTTTTTTAATCTTAAATTAATTAAACTTACCATATTTTACAGCAGCATTTAGTTGGAATGGACAGTATGCAAAATATTTTCTTGAATATATTATCGTAGAACAAAATGAATAACCGAGAAAGAATTTACTTTATTCCTTTTATTCTCAGCTGAAAGATTTCGCCAAATTTGTTTAGGGTTATAGTTTCAGTATAGTGCGAGCAAAGTAGCCTTGGCGAGATTTCGCGTTTTTAGTTAAACCATTTTTAATTTTTATCATGAGTGGAATAAAATGGTAGTAAGATTACAGAATTCGATAAGTGAAAAGAAATAATGGTCAATCAACTGAAAAGAAAACTACCACCATATATCCGTGAGAATTGTGTTGATGATTTGCATAACATGACACAATTAAATCGTAACTCAGAAATTAGAAAAATCGAAACAGAAAATTTTTAAATTAACCGATTCGGGAATTCGAGAGAAATAACTCAGCTACAAATGGAAAACAATAATCGTTAGCCAAGCAAGGCAAAAAAATATCATCTTCTTTCGATAACAATTTGTAATGTCACATTGAATTTTCTAGCATTAATTGTTATTCTTGTCAGGCCACAATTATTATTTAGTTTTATCAAGAATTGATAAATATAGAATTCAACATCGTGGAAATAGCTGCTTAGAACTACGAACTACGTAGTTTGCATTAATCTTTGACGTTTAGTAATGCTTCTTGAATTCTCATTTCTTTCTACGTGGGCCAGAATATCCACAAGACTTTGAAAATTAATTTAAAAAGAATAAAGCGAAAAAATCATACGTACGAACAAAAATCACAACACTTTTAGCATTTTCTTCGTTACCATGTGCGTTTGTTTTAGTTTTTAAGTCCGCCATTAGACAGTGACTTCAGTGCCCCCTATAGTTCGTTGGAGTTGCGAATTTCATCTCAATGATTTTCTTCAAACTATAAATTTTAATAAAAGCATTGTTGCGGAAAGTTGAGATAAAGCACTGAATAATAATTTGAATGAAGGAAAGCCTTCGAAAAATATGGATTTTATGTCGAAATCTATGTGTCATAATTAATATATAGTTTTTAATTGATATCTCCTCTAATTATTATCGAAGGATTATGTTAAATAGCCAAACATAAAGACGGGAAGATTACGAATCCATCGATACCTGGTTCGATGGTCAGTTCACTGTCGTTCGGGAGAAGTAACTCGAACATAGATGCATAGATGACTGCATAGATACATAGGTACATACGCTCAGCTTTTTATTATATAAGATAAGTCATATTTTAGCTTTTCGATGTCTTGAAGAAAGTTTCTAGCAATGTATTCAGGGGTGCCAACCAAATTTCAATGACGCAGACTGCGCCATTGAAATTTTTAGGGGTGAGGGGTATTTTTCTTATTTGGGGGACTCTTGCTTTTGGGGTGGGGTCTCCGCGATATTGAAGGGATGCTCCTTGCCCTTAGGGGGCACCCCTGATGTATTCATAATTTTTGAATACTTGTCTATTTCTTTCTTTCTTCTAATTAAAAATTATAAATTTTTTAGTACGTTCATGAGAATGTCAAGACTATAAACAATGTTAACGCTTGTCAAGTTCAAAATATATTTCAAATATTGGCATTTTGGGGATTATTCTTGCTAAATATTTGAAGGGTGCAGGGAGGAAAACCCCGTCAACCAAAATAAGCTAATTTTGAAAAAACATGCATTTGAACGTTTGACTGAAGGGGTTTTTCCCCAGGGCCACTTATTTTCAAACAAATATATCAGCTGATTTACGGGGTTTTTTACAAAATATATTTCACTGTTCAAAAAGTATGCTTCATTCAGGGATCATTCGACGTCATCATTATTCCATTTCCTTGAAAAAGCTGACCGAACAGCGGTTTTCCTCTTCATTGCTAATCACAAAAAGTCAACTTCATTTAAGGTTTAATTGTACTCATCTTTATCTTTCTTTACTAATAATAAAGCTGAAAGTCTCTTTGTCTGGATATCTGTCAGGATCTCTGTGACGCGCATAGCGCCTAGACCGTACGGCCGATTTTTACGAAATTTGGTACGAAGTTAGTTGGTAGCATGGGAGTGTGCACCGCGAAGCGATTTTTCAAAAATTCGATTTTGTTCTTTTTCTACTCCAATTTTAAGAACATTTTCCTGAGCAAAATTATCAAAAGATGGACGAGTAAATTACCAAGTTATCATTACGTGGAACCGTAACATGGGCAAGCCAATTGGCGAGAAATTCATCATACATTATTTGTAGATATACAGGCGAACCAAAGGACCTTTTAATTTTCTACTACGGGCAAAGCCGTGCGGGTACCACTAGTATTCCATAAAGGAAGAAATCAATAGCTCCGAACTATCCCTTTATAAAACAATACCTTCAATTTGGAAAGAATCGTAGGGTCGTAAAAATTAAATGTTTGGTCCTTTATTAGCCCTCTATGCTTTTCTTGAACCCAACTGCTCTCTCCCTTTTCTCACATCCAATGATTTTTAGGACATCCTCATGCCCAGTTAGAAGATTAAAAGCGTCGTAAAGCATGCTTTTGTTGTATGGTGCAATAGTTGGAAGAAAAAGAAAAAAAAAAACAGTTGGAGAAATAACTCGCTTTGAGATGTGGAGGGATTCACACAAAGAAAAGATGGTTTGAATTCAATTTACATTACATTTGCATTATTTTAATAATAAAAAAGTAATAAATTTGGGGGACGGTGCCCGCACCCCCTCTTAACTACAGCCCTGGTGCTATCCCAAAAATAGCTGATCTTACTGTATCACAGCAACCCATGTAGCACATTCATAGTTTTCACATGTTTATCTCTGCAGTACACAAATAATAAATGCTTGAAAAATTCACAAAAAAATATTTTTAATTGTTAAAGCCGCGAATAATACACAAAAACAAGATAATCTATTGGTTTCCAATCTGCACGGATAAATCCGATAAATCCATATGAATCAGGATAATCCCTACACGTGTCTTAATTAGTGATGTTCCGGCTATCTGAGGAAAAATAAAGATCTTTATCCGCATCCGTATCCGTTACTTTTTTGACGGATCTTAAACGGATCTTTTCTATTCTAAAAATTCTTAAATATTTGAATAAAAGACTCCTAAATTCCGTTTAAATTAGGTTTTATCCCTTATTTAATTTATAAGGTATCATTTCAGAGCCAACGACGCTCTGAGATATGCTTTTTTTTTTTTTTAAAGTTTAATACTAGTTTTTGCTATTGATTCGGGGTTTCTGTTATTCTTCGTTTTGGTTTTTCTCATCATCCTTCAAAAAAAGTAAGACAAAATTCTCTATTTACTGTTTGTAAAGGTGACCCCGGCTCTGTTATTCCGTCAGTCGGACTAATTTGGGTGGAATGGGTCAGCGCCGCATTTATGTTGAAATAAAATGCGAAATATTATGTTTAGCCTATCCAGTAGCAGCTTTATACTTTTGCTCCTGTATCCTACATCTACCGAGCAAGCTAGAAATAATTTTTCACATTCTATTCAAGCATTAATGCAGCGCTGACCCGTTCCTATTAACTCTCCCTCAATTTTAACGGAGGTTTCTTTAAAGAGTAATAAATCATAGTCTTTATTATATTTTCGCCGTAGATGACATTTTTTAAAGAAACTGTTATTATTATGACGGGGATATCTTCCGTAATAAATTTTACACTTGGATAGTTGAATTGGGCAAAAACATTTTGAGATCCGTATCCGTATCCGCGGATCTTTGTATTAATGATCCGGATCAGTAGATCTACTTTTTTAACGATCCGGCACATCGCTAGTCTTAATTCTATGCAAATCTTTACTTTTAAACAACTAAGAGACGATGAAAATGAATTGTTGGCAGAATGGCACAATGTTTTTTTGTTTTAGGCCGAATCGAACTAAAATTTTTTGATCGGGGGAAATTTTCAATTTTCTGAATGAAGCTGCTTCGAATTTTACCGAATGAAAAAATGAATTCAGCATACCATCATTGTCTACAAGGTTGCCAACCTTGTAGAAACTATTTGAGGAGCATCTGTGGGGATTTTGAGGAGCATTTTGAAATTTTGCGAAGCAGCTCGGTATTTTGTATAAAATATCAATACAAAAATTTTAAACCTCTTATCCATAATTGTTTTTAAGCTTTGATAAACATTTAAACACTGGTATAAAAACAATTATTTTGAAAGTAATAAAACAGCTTTAAACACTATGTCACGATTTGGGTATAAGCATCTTTAATTTCTCATATTTGCATGCCTCTGATAACAAACTGGCAAAATATAATAAAAATAAATTTCATTTTTCTTTACTATTAATATAGCTGAAAGTCTCTCTGTACAGATCTCTCTCTCTGTAAGTATCCCTGTCTGTCCAGATCTCTCTCTGTCTGTCAGGATCTCTGTGACGCGCATAGCACCTAGACCGTTCGGCCGATTTTCATGAAATTTGGCACAAAGTTAGTTTGTAGCATAGGGGTGTGCACCTCGAAGCGATTTTTCGAAAATTCGATGTGGTTCTTGTTCTATTCCAATTTTAAGAACAAAATTATCATAAGATGGACGAGTAAATTACGAAATTATCATAACGTGGAACCGTAACATGGGCACAAGCCAATTGGCGAGATACGAAATTATCATAACGTGGAACCGCAACATGGGTACAAGCCAATTGGCGAGATTTTTTTTTTTTTTTTTTTTGAAAATTGAAATTTCACTATGTTGTGTCCAAATTTGCCGAATAATCAGACAAAAATTCGCCGAATATGTAAGTTTTTGGGAGGTCACAGCGACCTCCCATGATCTCCCATCGAGGCGGCCCTGTTTTCTATTTCTGACGTTTTAACTGAAACGTCATTCTCGTACGTGACGTACTAACGTGTTTCATCTCTATTCCTTTGCCCAAAACGAACCTCTCTGATCAAACAGAGTTAAGGCCTTTTGTGTGTGACCCGTTGTTTGCTGTTGCGATTATCTGTCTTTGTTTTACCTGCTCGCCCGCGAAGTCTCAATACTGTTTAAATAAGATATATTTATGAAAATATTTTATCGGGCAATGTTGCGTGTTTCAGATACTGATCGCAGAACTAATGCATAAAATAATGCCAATACGACACAATGGTTTCAAATACATATCAATGACAGTAAGATAGAGTAAAAGGGATGTTTATTACAGCAGTATTTATTTCATCTGCTTAAAGGAGAAAATTGTTCTCGTTTGAGCACTAATATTTTATATTGTCATTTTTCAGAAAAATAAACTGTTAGTTTTTTATCTCCAATAAAGTCTACTTTTCAGACAACTCACTATAGAGAAAATTCTTTTCAACTAGATGAATGTTACAACCACCGATTAATGCTGTAACTTTTTAAACTACTAGCTGCGTTGCCCGGCTTTGCCCGGTCTACTTTGAAAATAAAAATTGTGTCAAGTGACGTATATTCAACAATCAGGCTTAAATAAAAGAAAACAAAACCATCATGCAAAATTTCCCCTCCAAACAATGATGACAGATATTTAAATACTTTTGAGAAATTTAAATGAGAAAGATGGATTTAAAAAGCGTAACCATGGAAACACAAAGTAAAATAAGTTTAAGAATTGAAAATGAGAAAGATGGAAATAAACAATGGATTCAAAAAGCGTTACCGTGGACACGGAAAATAAAATGGTTAAAAACTTGTATAGAGAACAGATTTTTGAACTTCATTTAATTCGCTTGTAACTTTTTTTCTAATGGAGATAGAGGGTTAAACTTCCGACCGTAGGTCGAGTTAGATCTGGAGTAAAAAAAGGCGCTCTTTTCAGTTTTGTGAAAAAGAGAACTGTGGGACAATCCCTTCCCTGTTTATTGATAGATTTACTGAAGAAAGTAGCGCCTAAATTTCAGCTAAGCCTAAACAAATTCGAGCTAAAAATGCAAATAGCTCCCGTCGTAATTAAGTTAGATCATTGAAACAAATTGCGTAGAACGCTTAAAGTTCTACTCTTTCCAACGGTATATAATATTAATATGTGCAAGTAATTTTTCACCCCCATAATCGGGAATTTATGAGAAAATTGGGCCTAAATTGGAATAAAAAAAGAACTATTCATCGAATTTTTTTTCGAACTGGTCTGCAAACCTTTTCAGGACTTAAAGGAACAATTTGTGAACATTTCATCGAAATCGGCCGGGTAGTTCTCGAGTTTTGCGAGTTCAAACACACAGACGCTTTTTGCGGACTTCATTTTATACTATGTACATATTCTCTTAAGTATAAATGTAACAGATTTTTATTAAACTTGTTTTCAAACATTAGAGGGCTCCGCCCCTGCTCGGTGCCGCACACCAATCCCTGAGTTTTGCTCCGCAATCTTATTTCGTTCGTGAAGATTCAAAGCGTCTTTTAAGAAGAATCAGGTACAAACGTGCTGCATTAGAATAAAATAAAAGTTGCGCTCCCGCCATAGAAAATGGTTTCAGTTAAAAGTTTATTAAATTTAGAAAAATACTAAGATCCCACTCCAACCAGAAGACGAAAAGAACTTGATAAAAACACGTTTAACGAAATTATTTAAAAATAAAAAACACTTTAAAGAAATCTCGCCTCTAGAGTCCAAACTAACTTATACCAAATTTCACACTTTAAAGGCCTATTGTACATAGCAAAACAGCGGTTTTGTGCGTTTGAAAAGCCGCTTAAATGTTCGTAGGCTCGTAATATTTTGCTTTTTAGCTCCAGTCTTGCTTTGATCTGAGTCTAGATCTTTTGCTTAGTAAAAAGCCCTTACATCTGCTATTCTAATCAATTGAGAAAATTGTAATAAGCTCAACTGATGCAGAAAAAAAATCTTTCCAGTGGTAGAGGATGTTAAGAGGTGTGGGAATTTTTTTATCCCTATGAGTTAACAGGCGTTTTATGTGAAATTTTAGCTTGAAAAAATACTCATAAGAAAAAAAATCGAAATAGGAAAAAAGAAAGAAAAACAGATGCTAACTCCTGGCGCTCGAAGTAATTTTGTACAAAAATTCAAGGCTGAAAGTGCTATGGGGTTGCCTGGACGCAGGAGCGCCACAAACAGACTTTCGATTTCTTTGTCGTTACTTTTTCTTGAATTATATAGAGATGAATCACCGGCATCGAAAACATTGAAGCATCAATGAATTAACATCGAACTTAACATATGGATGGTGAAAACTTCAATGCTTCAACAAAAGCTTCGATGTCGCACCCAGTTTCGAGAATTTCGACTCTTTAACTGTCTATTAAACTTTATCTGTCCATGTATCTATCATCTACGTATTTCCTAATTTATTTACTTATTTGCTTTACTTAATTTATCTAATCTGTCAATGCATTTATTTATTTATTTTATTTTATTTGTTAATTAATTTATTTATTTTATTTGTGTGCGTGTGTTTGACTACATATGATTGCCTTTTTTGAGCAATCACGATTGCTTATTGTTCTCACATGACCGTCCTTGATGTTGTGGTTCCTTTTTCAACTTGAACTAGGGGCCTCTGCAGCACCACCGCCCACCGGCACGGCTCCTCTGGTCCTGAGCACTGTCCCCCGGAATCAACTTCTGCTGGACGGTGGCGTCCATGTCCTACACACGCATGCTCAACGCATTCACACTCACACACGCGCGGGCCTTTACACACATTCACACACACACACACCTACGAGCACACACGTAAACCTACACACACTTAACCAACCAAGAGGAGGGATAAGCTTGGGGGGGGGGGAGCCGTTTCTAGAAACCATAACTCCAATGAGTAGGGTCTTGTCGCAACTCGTGATTGCGAAAAACATAATTTGAATTCAAAGTTTCAGAATTCAAATTAGAGTTGACTGGGGAAATTGGGGGTTACAGGTCTTTCTTTTTTTTTTTTTTTTTTTTGCATCTGATTCTCTCGCATCTTGACCACTACAAACTGCAATCAGGAGTTGATCCAATTTTTGGTTTTGTATGGGATCATTGTTTAAATGTGCCAAAACAAGTCTGAAGAAGATGTATAAATATAGTATTGCGCAAAAATAAGGGACCTAGGACTCTGACGCTACAATTTCTTAGAACTGAAGTCCTCAAAATAGTCTTTTCCTATATTTGGTCCGTTTGAGGTTCCTCCATCAAAACTCTGGATCGTCTCGTAACTATAGTTTCTCACAAAATTTTGCAAGGTCAAATTTCAATGTATGCACATACTTTCTTACATTGTTAGGCCATTAACTTTTTCTGAACAGTGGAAACTTAGATCTCATGTTATCAACTCGGATCAGTGTAGGGGAAGGCTTAAGTTTTTTTTAAGGTTATGCTTTAACCGATGATCCAACAATACTTGTGAAAGTTGAGATATTTGCAGTGTAAAATCAAAATAAAATAAATAAATGAGTAAAAATAATGATAATAATATTCGTATTAATAATAATAATCTCATTAATATTAATATTAATAAAAATAATATTAATAATTAAAATAATAATAATAATAATTTCTGCGTTTTAAGATCATAGTTTTATGGAGTTTCCTTTTGTAATAGTATTCCAGCTATGATCACGTATACAGACCGACCGGTTTAGATGTACGTATATCATAAATTCGATTGACCTGTGATTACGAAAAGATAAAATATTAATAAAAATAATGGTTTCGCATAAAAAGTTTTCGTCTGTCATACCATAAGAAATAACGTTTCAGGAAGCAAATATTCCAGCCCATAATGCTGAAACTGTTACAGCCAAAACTAAAATTTTTTAAGACATACAGTGAATATAAAACAGCTGCTTACGCACGTCATCTATATTTAGCTTGCCTGAGCAGCTGTACAGACGATTTGGGAAGTTTGGTGAAAACATCGCTTAAATTTTTACACCTTGTAAATACTCGAGCAGTTTACTTTTCCCACACATAATTTAGGGAATTCATGCAATTGTTGAAAAATATTAAAGCAGTATATTGAAGTTTTTAAGTATTCGCAACTCCAGAGCTCGAATACGCTACCTTGCGGTGATTAACAATACTAAAGAAAAAGGTAAAACATTCCATTCCACGTTTTTCTTTGGGGTAAATTACAGGATTCAGACAATTTATGATGTTATGTAATTTCAGAAGAATAGAAAAGAAAGCTTCCCACAAACACGAGGAAAAATTACTGTCATTCACTAAGCGTCAAAACAAGTTATAACTTACGGCATTTGTTTGTTTTACCTTTTTCATCCGCCATTAGACAGTGGCTGCAGCGCTCCCTATATTTTATTGGAGTTGCGAATTGTGGAAAAAAATTAAGGTGATAACTAGCCATAGAGTAAAGAAATTTACATAGAAAGGCCCCGTCATTGGAAAAAAGCAGATAAAAATGAAGCCGGAATGGGGTCGTTTCCAAAATTTTAAAAGTATTTTTTTCTGAAAGAGCATGCTTAAAAACATAGGATATGACCATTTTTTAAATAATTTATTTGAGTTTAATATTTTAAAAAAATAGTTAAATCAGTGCGCTTTCATTGTTTACACTTCTGTCGTGTGACATCACAACTGATGAAATGCCATTCAGTGTTGCCATTCACAGAACAAAATACTTAATTCGCATCTTTACTCACGTGTATTGGTAACGATAGGGTTGATAGCAAGCGTAGAGCGCAATTTTAATTCGCTGCTTGATTATCATTACGTGGAAACGTAGTAGAAAGATGCGCTAAATTGCATCATTTGTCAAGTCATAAAGACCACGCCTTGTTTGAAAAATCGGACATTTAAAAAAATTAATTAAAAAAACTGTTGGGGAAATAAAAGTATTTTCTGGGTTCATGTAATTTTTTTTTGCTCATTCTATCCATTTCAATGACTAAAAGTAGTACTTTTGACTGAAGGAAACCACCCCATTATAGGATACAGTGGTGCAATGATGGGTGGGGTAATGATAACATGGTCGTTTCGCGAGAATGATTTTGATCAATCTCGCTAAGGGACCGAATAAAGTAGCTGGCGGATTGGTTTGCATTTTAATTTATGTTTTAATACAATTTCAAAAACGTGCTTCATAAACTTGCAACACTTTCTAAATTTGAGTTAACTACCAATTGAGATTCGGTAATGGAATGTTTTGAATCAATATGTTTCTTAAGTTATATTTAGCAAGAAGCTAAGGATCTTGGGATACAGCGGTGTAACTTCCGGCTTCGATTTCTTAGTATTCGCAACTTCAGCGCTCGAATACGCTACCTTGCGGTGATTTACAAAACTGCCGAAAAAACTAAAACATTGCCACATTACGTTCCACGTATGTCTGTTAACATAAACGCAGGCAGTTTGTTCTGAGTATTTATTAACGCAATCGATGTGTCTTAGATTGCTACAGAAATTATTTCGTCCCTTAGTAGTATTCTCGAGCTTCTCAAAATAATGTTCGTTTTCCTTATTTCCTTATAAAACGTGAGTTGATTGAGAAATGGTGAAAGCGTTCACAAGAAAACTCTGGATTGACAAACTTGGATAACGTTATACCAGGTAAAAATTTTATTGTTTTGTGTGAATTTGTTAGAATATGGGTTTTTTTTATCTCAAATTAATTTAACTAACCATATTTTACACCAGCATTTAGTTGGAATGGGCAGTATGCAAAATATTTTCTTGAATATATTATCGTAGAACAAAATGAAAAATGTTCAACCGAGGAAGAATTTATTTTATTGCTTTTATTCTCAGCTGAAAGGTTTCGCCAAATTTGTTTAGGATTATAGTTTTAGTATTGTGCGAGCTAAGTAACCTTGGCGAGATTCCGCATTTTAGTTAAACCATTTTTATTTTTTATCATGAATGGAATAAAATGGTAGAAAGATTACAGAATTCGATAAGTAAAAAGAAATAATGGTAGATCAATTAAAAAGAAAACTACCACCATATATCCGTGAGAATTTTGTTGATGATTTGCATAGCATGACAGAATTAAATCATAATTCAGAAATTAGAAATATACGAAACAGAAAAATTTTTAATTAACCGATTCGGCAATTTGAGAAAAATAACTCAGCTACAAATGCAAAACAATTAGCGCTAGCTAAGCAAGGCAAAGAATTATCATCTTCTTCTTTTGATAATAATTCGTAATGTCATATAATTAAATTATCTAGCATTAATTGCTATTCTTGTCGCGCCACAATTATTCTTTAGTTTTATCAAGAATTGATAAATATCGAATTCAACATCGTGGAAATGGCTGCTTAGAACTACGAACTACGTAATTTGCATTAATTTTTGACGTTTAGTAATGCTTCTTGAATTCTCATTTCTTTCTACGTGGGCTAGAATATCAATAAGTCTTTGAAAATTAATTTAAAAAGAAGAATAAAGTGAAAAAATCATGCATACGAACAAAATTTACTAGGCTTATTAGCATTTTCTTCGTTACCACGTGCGTTTGTTTTACCTTTTTTGTCCGCCATTAGAAAGTGGCTACAGTGCCCCCTATAGTTCGTTGGAGTTGCGAATAGCGGGGCCTCTCTATGTAATTTCTTTACTCTATGTAATTTTTTTATGTAATTTCTTTACTCCATGTAATTTCTTTACTCTATGTAACTAGCTGACCCATTAGCGCTCGAACGGAGGAATTGAAAAACCTGGTTTTTGATGTAAGTTATGTAATTAGAAAGAAAAAAACAGGAACTTTAACGGTTCTACTTCAGGTCGTCCAGGGCTTTAAATAGAAAATAGTACAGCAAACCAGTAAATGAACAGGTCTCTCCCAGTTAACAAAAATATGGTTTGTTTGTCAATGAAAATATGGAATGTTTATTTAAACTAGTCCTATTGACTTATTAAACATTTGTTGTTTCTAGTGCTTTCTCGTATATAATATCTCGTAATATTTTCTCTTAATTTGTTCAAAATAATTTTCTTTAATAGATATTCCATTTCGAAAAGAAAAGGAATTTCATTTTGTACTGTAAAAGAATGTTAGTGTTGCCAATGCATCAGAGAAAAAAAACTTATGAAACGTTATTTTTTTTTTTTTTTTTAATAAAAACTGAACTGCTCTTTCAGCGGAAAATGTTCATTCTCTGGTCGGAGTACCCGAAGTGAAAGTGAACGAATAAATTATTGACCAATTAATCAAATTTATTAATTCAAATCAAATTTATTAATTCTTTTTCAGTTATGTTATTTTTAAATTGTATTATAGAAGGAAGTTACCATACCGAATTCATGAACCTTATTTTAAAAAAAAAGAAAAAAGAAAACAAATTACAAACCGTTCGTACTATTCAAAGCGAAAGTAATGAATAAATTAGCGATCGACTAATTTATTTATTCTTTTTGATATTTTTAAAATTGTATTTTGGAAGGAAGTTACTATAGCGAATTCATGAACCTTATTTTTTAACAAAAATTACAAACCGTTCATATATTACCCAAAGCGAAATTAATGAATAAACTAACAAACCGACTAATTAATTCTTTTTCACTCATGGTATTTTTAGAATTGCGAATGCATAAACTTTATTTGTTTTAACAATAATTACGCATTACCAAAAGCGAAAGTAATGAATAAATTAGCTATCCACTTACTTTAAACAGAAGAAAATGAGCGTATTTCGGAAAATGGCATGAAAACTTCTAAAATATGCACCATAACGGAAATTACTTTTCCACGTGGAAAGCAGTATCTTACTGACGAACGTATCTTAACTGTTATCCACTTCATGCTTTTTTCTTGGGAGATGGTAATCTTATCTAACTGCGTATCATTCAGCAAGACTGGGCGATGATTACGTTAAGCCTCCACAAAAAAGGAAGAAATCGGGTTTCGATAGTGAAATCATCTTTAATTTTCCTGACGGTTTGAATTTAGCTTTTTTTTTTCGTTGAAAATCAACTGGAAAGTTTCCTTTTTATTGTACTTTAAATGCTACAACCCCTGTGCAGAATCGGCATTTGGGCGATCAAGTACACTGTTAAAAAATTTCTGGAAAATTTACGGTAATTGTTACTGTTCGTTTTCCTAAGCCGAGACTTAGCGCCAATTTGCGCATGCGTCAGGTCTGCTGTGATTTTGTCAAAATAGGGAGGGAAATCCGGAAGTAAATGCAAAACAACGTGTTCAAAGGACTGCAAGTGCGAGCGGTAAGTGCCCATCCTCAACCTATCGCCCCCTTTTGAAATGGAATCTGTCCTGAGTGGTAGTCTTCGCTTTCGAGAACGGACAGTACTGGCATCCATGTTGCCAGTAACTATTACCGTAAAAATCAAATGTTAGTGTAAAATTTTACGGTTTCTTCGGTAGGCCACAGCAACCAATTGGAGCTGGGATCGTTTATTTCTCCGGTATAAATTACCGAAAAAATGAGCGATGCTGTAAGTCCGCCATTTTACAGTAACAATTACCAGAAAATCTTCCTGAATTTTTAACAGTGTAGGTCAATTGACCTCTCCCCATCCCTGGTTTCAGAAAAATAACGTAATTAATAATTTTTGTATGTAAGCAATAAGTTGCCGCCCTTAAGCAAGGGCTAAAACAGAACTACATGCAATAAACCAACAGCCCAGTTATCTCATTCAGAGACTAATTTCATACTTGTTTGGACACAACAGTCTGGAATAGAAAATAACCGAGCTGGAGGCTTTAATTTACGAGTTGAACCGCGCCATGTCTGCGAACTCTCGCTGGTGAGATAAATTTCCTTTATGTACCAGTTTCCTGGCACTCTCAGCTTCAATGAGATGATACTGCATCCAACTCGGTTATTCCCTACTCCAGACTGATGAGTATTAACAAGGAAGAAACTGCAGTCCCTGGATGGGATAACTGGGCTGTCGGTATTTTGCATGAATTTTTGTATGTATTTTGTTGTTTTTTTTTTACTTCCTTTTACAAAAAAGGAAGTATTGTATTCGCGAAAAAAATTTCACTCAAAAATCGGCCCCTATTTCCATTTAGCTCGCCCCCGAATGAATATTAACTTTTTTTTCAACTCGACCACACGTGGATATACATGCCTAAGAACGTATAGACACCTGAAGAATCCATTTTGACGATCCCCGAGTTAATTACAACGAGTTTTCTCGTGATGTCCGTATGTACGTATGTATGTGCGTGTGTGTATGTATATCGCATAACTCAAGAACGGTATGTCCTAAAAAGTTGAAATTTGGCACATAGACTTCAAGTGGGGTCTAGTTGTGCACCATCTCTTTTGGTTGTATTCGGATGTTCCAAAGGGGGGTCTTTTACACCTTTTTGGGGGAAAATCATTGTTAATTTAAATGTAAACTCAAGCGGTGCTACAATTTGGCCAACACTTGGCAATATATCGCCAAGCTTTTGGTCGCCAAGTTTTGTAACCAACTTGGCGACGAATTTGGTGTTTTTTTTTTTTTTTTTAATCTGGTTTCAATTTGGCCATACTTAGAGAGTTAACCATTGAATCTCATTAAAACTGCCAATACTGGGGAAATTTATCTGCATAAAACGTTTTCTTTGCTTCGGTTCGCAACAGACTTGGAATGAAAGTATTTAAAGTGTTTTTTTGCTCCCTCCGAGGCACTATTATCTTTAAATTGGAGTAAAAGGAAGTCATGTGATGCACACATCAGCTCGTTTTTCCTATGAAATATATTGAATACATATTCTTTGCCCCCTCCCTCCGGAAAAGTTCTTTAGTTTGATATTTAATACTCCTTTTGCTTTGAATCACTTCTGAAACCTCATTTTCAACCATTTTCAAAAAATGCTGCAGTTGAATTTGTATCATTATATTCAAAAAGGTGTTTGTGCAATAAAAAATTGCTACATTTTCGAATGACTTAAAAAGTATTTCACATGAATTGAAGCAATTTTCTTGTGAACTGAATTTTAATCTTCCAAATTTATAAGCTAATAATTTGGGTCTAATGCTACGAAATCCTCAATAGGTGTTTGTATGAAGATCAAAAATGTGCATGATTTTATAAAAAAATCAATCAAAATATGCAATAAACATCGATGGAAAGAGATCGAATTTTGCAATAAAAATGATTAATAAATCAATGACTTTTTAGGTAATAATTCTGATCATTCAAAAGGTAAATACGCTTATTTATTGTCTTAACTTTCAAAAGTATAATTTTATTCTAGTAAGTACGCAGCTTGTCTGAAATTTACATGAGCCTTACAAGAAAACAGAAGGTTAGAGAACCGCTATAATATGAATCTTACCCGAAAGTAGAAGGTTAGAGAACAGCTACATATGAGTCTTAAAAGAATGCGGAAGGTTAGAGTATCGCTACATATAAGGCTCTCAATAAAACAGAAGGTTATAGAACCGCTAAATATGAGTCTTACAAAAACATTTATGGTGAGAGGGCCGCTATGCATGAGTCTAACCAGAAAACAGAAGGTTATAGAACCGCTATATAAGAGTCTTACCCGAAAGCAGAAGGTTAGAGAACAGCTACATATGAGTCTTACTAGAATACGGAATGTTAGAGTATCGCTATATACATATGAGTCTCGCAATAAAACACAAGGTTATATAGAGCCACTACATGAGTCTTACATGAATATGGTTAGAGAACCGCTGTATATGTCTTACAAAAAAAACCGAAGGTTAGAGAACCGCTTCATAGGAGTCTTACAAGAAAACAGAAGGTTATAGAACCGCTACACATGAGTCTTACGAGAACATTTATGGTGAGAGAGCCGCTATATATGAGTCTTACTTGAATACAGAAGGTTACAGTACCGCTACATATACGTATGAGTCTCGCAATAAAACAGAAGGTTATAGAACCACTACAAGTGTCTTACTTGAATACAGAAGGTTACAGTACCGCTACATATACGTATGAGTCTCGCAATAAAACAGAAGGTTATAGAACCACTACAAGTGTCTTACTAGAATACGGAAGGTTAGAGTATCGCTATATACATATGAGTCTCGCAATAAAACAGAAGGTTATATAGAGTCACTACATGAGTCTTACAAGAATATGGTTAGAGAACCGCTGTATATGTCTTACAAAAAAACAGAAGGTTATAGAACCGCTACATATGAGTCTTACGAGAACATTTATGGTGAGAGAGCCGCTATATATGAGTTTTACCAGAAAACAGAAGGTTATAGAACCTCTATATATGAGTCTTACCCGAAAGGATAAGGTTAGAGAACAGCTACATATGAGTCTTACTTGAATACAGAAGGTTAAAGTACCGCTACATATACGTATGAGTCTCGCAATAAAACAGAAGGTTATAGAAATACTACAAGTGTCTTACAAGAATATGGTTAAAGAAGCACTGCATATGTCTTAAAAAAAAAAAAAAAAGAAGGTTAGAGAACCGCTTCATAGGAGTCTTACAAGAAAACAGAAGGTTATAGAACCGCTACACCTGAGTCTTACAAGAACATTTATGGTGAGAGAACCGCTACATATGAGTCTTACTAGAATACGGAAGGTTAGAGTATCGCAATATATACATATGAGTCTCACAATAAAACAGAAGGTCATAGAACCACTACATGAGTCTTACAAGAATATGGTTAGAGAACCGCTGCATATGTCTAACAAAAAAAAAAAAAAAACCGTAGGTTAGAGAACCGCTTCATAGGAGTTTTACAAGAAAACAGAAGATTATAGAACCGCTATATATGAGCTTTACCCGAAAGCAGAAGGTTTAGAGAACAGCTACGTATGAGTCTTACTTGAATACGGAAGGTTAAAGCATCGCTACATATACATACAGTGGCTCCCAAAAGTGTTCGTACACCTACGACTTTCAGCGAAATTGGCCCCTATCCATTGGTTAGAATAAATATTTCGGAATAGGTATTTAATTATAAGATCTATGATCACTTTTTAACAAAACTACATGAAAAGTTTTTGAAAAATATTAAAACTTATTTCTTTTAAAATAAAAAACCAAAAAGTGCCGGAAATTTTATCTCACAAAAGTCTTCGTACACTTTAAAAAATATCTATATATTATTGAATAATCTAACTTTAAGTTATTATTTAGTAGAATATCATACAGCATTCATAACACCTTTTAAACGTCTGGGAATAAATTTTATTCTTTTTCTATTTCTTTTTTTTGCGTAATTTCTGAGTAAGTGTTCAACCACACTTTGAGTCTTACTGTTTCTAGCTCTATTTTCGTTTCAAAGCCGTATTTTCGTAATCTGGCCACCAGATATCTCTAAATATGTTGCATTGAGTTCAAATCTGGAGATTGAAGGGGTATTTTCTAAACTTTAGGACAATTTTCGAGGCAATAGACGCAAACGTTGAAAACCGTGTGCTTCTTATCGTATCTTGAAAAAAAAAAAAGTTGTTTCCAATAACCAAATTTTTGGCTAAGAGTTTAAAATTGGGTTTTAAAATATTTAAAGGAACGGCATGATTCACTATTTCATCAAAAAATTCCAAACTACCAAGTCCTGATGATGACCCTCACACTATAACACCTCCATCGTCCTGATTAACTGATCCAACTAAGTTCTTAAGATTAAGTTCCAAATTTTTTCTTCTACTTACAGTTATACAACAATTTAACCAAAAATGTTGAATTCATTTTTATCTGTAAGTAAGACGTAATTATAAAACGTTTTGAGCTTATTTATCATTGATTTTGTGACGAAAAGCGTAAGTTTTCTGTTTTTCGCACGACCAAGAAAATTTCTGCGGAAAGAGGTCCCATTTAATCCAGCTAATCAGAGAGCTTGGTGAACAATTTTAGGTGAAATTTAAACGTAAAATTTTTCATTTAACTCTGAAGAAACATTTACAGCACTCAAATGTGTATTTTTCATAATTTTTTTAACTTTAAATCTCCGATCACGCTTAGTTAACTTTTGCCAGTTGACCTTTCCTTACCTTGTTTTCGGTCCGAGTCTTTTCTTTAAAGCATTTTATCTAGCACTTTACTATGGAATGGTATAAATTATCTAATTTTGAGACATTTTAAACCAATTTACCGCTACCGTGAGGAAAAAAATCAAATTTCGAATGGTGTTTGTTGCTTTTTACGAATACCAGCCATTTTAAAGTAATAAGCACAATATTAAGGAAAAAATAAACAAAAAAATTAAAGCCAAATGACTTTTAAGGGTCAACAAAATGCAAAAATATTAAATAAACGGCGTATGATAATTTTAATCATGAATTTATTCGAAAATATTTGAGTGCACGATGACTTTTGTGGCGTGTTATTTCTCCGTCTCTTCGTTTTTTGACCCATTTCAAAAAGAAGATCCGTCAATATTTTGAAAAAACTACAGGGTTGTATTTAGAATGACATAGGAATGATGGGAAAAAATATTTACTAAAATATACTTGATTTTACTAAAAAATTCCAAAGTGTACGAACACTTTTGGGAGCCACTGTATGAGTCACGCAATAAAACAGAAAGTTATAGAACCACTACATGAGTCTTACAAGAATATGGTTAGAGAACCGCTGCATATGTCTTACAAAAAAACCGAAGGTTAAAGAACCGCTTCATAGGAGTCTTACAAGAAAACAGAAGGTTAGAGAACCGCTACATGTGAGCCTTACAAGTTAAGTGAAGGTCGGAGTACAGCTAAATTTGAGTTCTAATGATTGAAATAATTATTTTGATTTCCACGCTGGGCTCCTCAACCACCATACATCTGTAAATAGCATTTAATTAGCCCACGGAAACATGAACATACGTTCAAGAATCAGATCGAGACTATTACATTCCCATAAATTGATCCTTTGACGTTTCCTCTTCTAGTTCACACGTTCACAGAAAGATTTCCATTTCACTTTCATTATCAACTGGAATGACGTCTTTTTATTACAAAGCTGAACAAGCAACCTTTTAGCAAACCATTGAGAAAACTCTTTTGTAATTACAGTATTTAAATTTTTATTTCCGATGAAAATTCTTTTTAAACTTGTACAGCATTGTAAAATTCAGTGCTGCCCATTAGATTGAATGTAATTATATGAGTTGAGGTAAAATTCCCGATATTATGTTTCCCAATATCGCAGCGTAGTCTCGTCGTCTGTGGGTCATACCAAGTTTAATTTTCTGGCTTCGTGTATAGGCTGTACTCATGAAAAATATGAAAATTACAAGTTTTTATTTCTTTTTATGGCATGTTTTTACATAACTCTTAAAATAAAAAAGTACAGTATAAATAAATAAATTTAAAAAATTGTACTGTCATTCCATAGAAAATGATTTGTAATTTTGCACGACATGCCAAAGAGTTTTATAAATCTTATTTTAAATTTTAAATCCCTTTTCAGAAGCTTTAATCATAATATAAAAAACAATTAATTCAAGTTTAAGGTTTTAAACTTTAAATTTTTCTTAAACAACAACGTAACTGTCTCGCACACGTTATTTAGAATTTTATGCTTGTTTTCTGAAATTTTCACTTTTAATTTCTAAAAATACAAATAATATTTCACTAAATACTTTTTTACTTTTTTTTTTTTTTTTTTTTTTTGTGAGCATTCACGAACTGCTCATTGTCTTCACTTGACCAAAGATGATGTTGTTCTGATTTTTCAAATTGCCACGACGACGAGAATAACTTAAGCTCGTTGTTTAAATAGGTATTGATTAAGAGGACAAATTTTCGTCGCCATGGTTACAAACCGTTTGCGTTCATTCAAGGCTAGCCTTAAGCCGATTTCACTTTCAAAAAGGCGGGGAGTTGTATAATTGCGTTTTTTCATGAGAAGCATCAACATAGATAAACTGAAAAAGCAAAACCTCATCTCAATACAAAATTGCCAGATTACTAAACCCTATCATTTAAGATTGCGTAACATAATAGCCACGCCCTCGGGCGTGGCAAACTACTTCCTTGAAAGCCCAAACATGCCACGAAAAAGTGTTTGGGACGTCTTTTATTCAAGTCACAATGGTCATAGTCACAGAGTGACAGAATTGTAACGTCTCACTGGAGTCACGCTATGACACATTTGTAATTTATTTCATGACACTTCACTGCAGGGCCGCCGAGATCCATGGCAGGCTCCTGGTCAGCTAGGTCGTTGCTAGGCCTAGCTGACCTCTCGTGACTCCCTACAGTGGTCACGAGAGGTCACTCTGACTTTCCAAACATTTTTTATTCTGCAACTTTTGGCTGACGTTTCGGAAAATTTAAAGAACTTTGTTTCAATGCCTAAGATCTCTTATCATTAGGTAGCTGTGTTGCCCAGCTTTGCCCGGTCTACCATGAAAATAAAAATTGTGTCAAGTGACTTATGCTCAACAATCAGGCTTAAATAAAAGAAAAAAAAACATCATGCAAAATTTCCCTTCCAAACAATGCTGACAGTATTAAAATAATTTTAAGAAATTAAAATGGAAAAGATGGATTTAAAAAGCGTGACCATGGAAACATAAAATAAAATAAGTTTAAGAAATTAAATTGTGAAAGATGATACAATGGATTCAAAAAGCGTAACCATGGAATTGCGAAAATTAAATGGTGAACAACTTGAATGGATATGAGATTTTTTGAACTTGGTTTAAAAAGCTTGTAATTTTTTTCCTTTGGAGATAGAAGCTTAGTTTTTCGACCACAGGTCAAGATAAATCTCATGTATAAAATGCCGCTCTATCCAATGGTGTCAAAAAGAAAACTGTGGGACAATTCCTTCACTTTTTTTTTTTTGGTAGATTTAATGAATAAAGAAGTGCCTAAACTTAAGCTAAGCCTAAAAAGATTCGAGCTAAAAACGCAAATAACTCCCGCCGCAATTAAGTTAGAGCATTGAAACAAATTGCGTAGAACGTGGAAATTTCTACCCTTTCCAACGATATGTAATATTAACACGTGCAAGTAATTTTTCATCCCCCATATTCGGGAACTTATGTGAAAATATAGCCTAAATTGGAATATAAAAAGAACTACTCTATGAATGTCTTTTCGAACTGCTCTGTTTCTGGCAAACCTTTCCGGAGCTAAAAGAAAGATACTGTGAAAATTTCAGCGAAATCGGCCCAGCAGTTCTCGAGCTTTGCACGTTTAAGCAAACTGACGCTTTGTGGAGACTTCATTTTATACTATGTAGAGAACATTAGTTTTGCCTGTACTGCTGTATACCAGCCAAACCTAGACGTTGAATTTACAGAACCTACGAGCTCTAGAAAGGAAAGTACTGAGAACTATATTTGGGCCTGCTAAAGATCAAGGATGCTGGCGAACCAGATTTAATTTCGAGCTAATAGGCTTTACAAAGAACCTCAAGTTACTCAAATCATCTTTTGAGTCTGCTAAAGATCAAGGATGCTGACGAACCAGATTTAATTTCGAGCTAATAGGCTTTACAAAGAACCTCAAGTTACTCAAATCATCTTTTGAGTCTGCTAAAGATCAAGGATGCTGACGAACCAGATTTAATTTCGAGCTAATAGGCTTTACAAAGAACCTCAAGTTACTCAAATCATCTAAAGTAACAGATTAAGGTGGCTCGGCCTCAACTGGAGAAGCACTGAAAATAACCTGACCTACACAGTCAAGAATCCTATGGGATCCCGAAAAAGAGGAAGACCACCAACGAGGTGGATGGATGATATTGAAAACGTACATTAAAGAGAAATTTACATAGAGAGGCCCCGTCCATGGCAAAAAGAAGATGAACTTGAAGCCGGAATCATGGGATACAGCGGTGCAAAATTATAGGCGGGGTTATGATAATATGGTTGTTTCGCGAGAATGATTTTGATCAATCTCGCTAAGGGACATTATTTGTAAGTGGTAAGTGGTAAGGGACATTATTTGTTGCATACTTCACAGAATTAGTTAATTTAAGTAGGAACATTCCAAATGATTTTGAAACAGTACCATAAGGACATGTAGGGGAACATGGGGCAAAGTGAATAGGTGAAATATTTACTCTGCTTTTACAAATACAAATACAAATGTGACGACCAGCAACAGGCTCTGGGCCCAGCTAGGCTGGTCCTAGTCAATTAATTAGTCCCCAATGAAGATCAATGGCCCTCTTAAAGCTATCCACTCCCTTGCTCATTACCGCCTCTTCCGGTAAGCTATTCCAAGTGCCCACGACCCTGCTAAAGTAGTAGTTTTTCCTGATTTCCAAGTTAGCCTGATTTAAATAGCTTAAAACAATGACCCCTTGTCCTGCTTTCCCCGCAAAAATTTAATCCATTTACATCTTTCATTTTGATAAATTTAAATAACTGAATCATGTCCCCTCTGACTCTCCTTTGCTCCAGGCTATACATGTTAAGCCTATTAAGTCTGGTATCATAATCTAAATCTGAGAGTCCCCTTACTAATTTAGTTACCCTTCTTTGAACCCTTTCCAATACGAAAATATCTTTCTTCAGATAAGGCGACCAAAACTGAACAGCATACTCCAAATGAGGTCTTACTAAACTCCTATATAAAGGCAGAAGAACTTTCTTAGATTTGTTTGAAATAGATCTCTTGATGAACCCAAGCATTTTGTTGGCTTTGTGACTAGCAACACTGCACTGTTGACTAAACTTGAAGACTTGCTGAGAAGAGCAACATGCGGTACCTTGTCAAAAGCTATTTGTTGCTAGTGTTTTAGCTCCACCTATCTGTTATTATTTTAATTATATAGTATCATGTGTAGTCTATTCCAGTCAGGAAAAAAAATACCGCCGAATATTAAAGTATTTAAAGTATTTGGTAATACAGGCAACTTTAAAGAAATGATACTCATTTTGTAATATTTTGCTGTAAGTCAAAAATAATTTTTGTTACCGTAAAATGATAAAGTACTTGTTATTAACATTTTAAATATTGATTGAAACCTCCTATTATTCAATGCAGCAAAAATTTAGTTAATATTGAGCTTCTTTGTATTTTAAATAAATTGTGCAATTAGTCAAGTACATGCGGGGCAAAGTGGATGGGGCAAAGTTAAATAGTTTGTTTCATTTATTCACTCAATCATTTAATATAAATCACTTACGGTTTTATTTATTAATTAATTCATTTACATTCCTTCATTTAGTAATTCACTTATATATTCATTCATTCATTCACTTATTTTCTTATTCATTCATTCTTTTGCTCGCTCATTTATTTTTCTTCGTGTATTAATTGATTTATTAATTTAATTATTCATTTTTTGTTTCATTACCTTTTCATTTATTCATTCAACCTTTTATTTACTGATTCTTTTGATCAAAAATATGTTTTATAGTCAAATAGAAAACATTTCATTAGAAAAATATTTTATTTTTCACTTTGCCTCATGGGGAAAAAAAGTGAAAATTTTCCACCTTTTTTTGAAGACTCAAATTTACTGCCAAAAATAAAAAATACTGTTTCAACGCAAGTTTTATTATAAAATACAATGTTCTTTCTTTAAGTACTGTAATTTTCAAAACGAATTTCCGATCTGTTCAGTTTGAAAAAACTCGGTCATCTTAACCATTTCACTTTGCCCCACATTCCCCTACATATAAAACCATATATGGAAACATTACAAAACGTTTGGAGGGGTTCCCCACCCTTAAGAGCAATCGCTCACCCTCCCCTAAATATCGCGAAGAACCCGCAAAAGCAAGAACCCCTCCCCCTCCCCCCGCAAAAAAATACCCCTAAAAACAACCCCCTAAAAATTTCAATGGCGCAGTCTGCGCCATGACCCTCCCCCCCCCCCCAGGTGGGCACCCCTGACGTTCGAATGCAGAGCGTTCGAATGCAATTCTTTTCCGGTGTTAGTCCCCGCCTCATAAACTGAGAGTTATTTCACATTCAAACAGTCAATAAAATTCAGGTATTTCTTAAATCAGCAATGCATGGATGTCCATTACTCAATAAGAGAGATGACGCATCCCTTTAATATTACAGAGTTAGCCGCCCAAGAACCAGAAACCACCAAAAAACAAAAAATTACACTCAAACACAACCCCCCGAAAACTTCAATGGTGTATTGTGCGCCAGGACTCTGGTGAAAACTCTTGATTCGCGATTTTTTGACTTCATTAGCATATTTGTTTCTAATTTTTAATTTAAGGCCTTTGTTGATTTTGGGTTTTCATTAAAAGAAAACTTGGTTAATAGAATGTAGCTCATTCCGAAATCGAAAAAGTACTTGCTGCTTAAGTACTTTTGTGCCTGAAAAGTAAAAGAAAATAAATCAACGTAAATGGGCCAAAATTTTGCAGGAAACTGCATACACGTGTTTCGGGGTTACAAGGAACCTCTTTTTCAATGCAAAAGAAGTGAACATAAGGATGCAAATACATCCGAGATAATCTCTTTGCATTTATAGGCTCACTTCCTTTGCATTGGAAAAAAGGTTCCTTATGACCCTCAAACACGCGAATGCAGTTTACTGTAAATTTTGTGACTGCCACATTGCGTGATTATTCCATTATCTTTCATAGCGTTGAACGTTTTTATGTGGTAACGAATGAAGCGACAACGAGAGGTAAACAAATCCAGACGTGCCCATCCTCCAAAGTTCAATTTCGCCATCCCCCCCCCCTAAAAAAATCTCAACCCTTTTTCCTTTTTTCATTTTATTTTGTTTTTTTTTACTCTCTTTTTATTTTATTTATTATTATTTTTTTGAATATTATTTATTTATTTATTTTTAATTATTATTATTATTATTATTATCATTATTTCATTAGAAAAGTTCTGTGCTACGCCAATGACAATACACACACACACAAACTAAATAAATAAATGGAATAAAATATAAACAGAATTGAATAAAATAAAATAAAATAAATAATTTAAATTGAAAATAAGTAAAAAATTACATATAAATAAAAAAATTTAAAAACATTTTAAAATCCCTCCCCTTTTCAAGCTTTGATGGCGCAGCTTGCGCCATAGCCCCACCCCCCTTGGGCATCCCTGATCAAATCCCCCCTCCCCTTCAGATCAAAAGCAAACCTCATTCAGAAAAAGCTAATGATGATAAGGGTGAAAAAAAAGGACATATTAAAAGCAACATCTTACCATGTTAAAGAAAAGCCTTCCCAGTGGAAGATCAACACAAAACGAAAACTGAAATAACTCCGTCCTCAAACAATGTTGTTTATTCACCAGCGTTTTCGCGTCGTTCGCCAAGTAGGCGTTGAAATGTTTTCGCACGCAGAACTTCCCAGTGAAAGCGGAACAGCCTGAATGAGGAAATTTTAAAAAGCCAGTTTCTTAGAATGAAGTTGTATTACATTTCGACATTTTACGCGGAATCTTATAAATTGCAGTTGGACGGGAGTATCATTTTCCCCAACGAAAGCTGTTTTTATATGAGGCAGTAAGAAGCAAAGAGATGTAAGTGGCAAAATTTAAAATTTGGAGATAACCAGTACAGATGGCAGGTGAACCTCTCCTCTGTTTTGGGACAAGAGATTGTACTAGTAGCCCTGGTAGGTGCTGCTGTACAGTATTATTTAGAAAAAAATTTCAAGGACAGCCTACCTAGGATCTGATATTTAAACGCGTTTTACTCGAAACTTAAAATAGTCCACTTGCATCCCTTTGCTTCTCACTGCCTCATATGAGGTAGTGAGAAGCAAAGGGATGCAAGTGGCAAAATTAAAAAATTGGAGATAACCAGTGCAAATGGTAGGTGAACCTTTCCTCTGTTTTGGGACAAGAGATTGTACTAGTAGCCCTTATAGGTGCTGCTGTACAGCATTATTTAGAAAAAAATTTCAAGGACAGCCTACTTAGGATCTGATCTTTAAACGCGTTTTACTCGAAACTTAAAACAGTCCACTTGCATCCCTTTGCTTCTCACTGCCTCATATGAGGTAGTGAGAAGCAAAGGGATGCAAGTGGCAAAATTAAAAAAATGGAGATAACAAGTGCAAATGGTAGGTGAACCTCTCCTCTGTTTTGGGGCAAGAGATGGTACTAGTAGCCCTTATAGGTGCTGCTGTATAGCATTATTTAGAAAAAAAATTTCAAGGACAGCCTACCTAGGATCTGATCTTTAAACGCGTTTTAGTCGAAACTTAAAATAGTCCACTTGCATCCCTTTTCTTCTCACTGCGTCATATGGGTAATTCCAGTTCAATAGACGTGTCGGTTGTAGCACAAAACAGAAAACACCTTATTCCCACCCCCAACCAAACTAGTGTCATGGAGTTATGACTAGGTTACCGTAAGTCGATTGACAGAGGTGCCCACCTAGAAAGAGTCATGGAGCAGACTGCGCCATTGAAATATTTTGGTGGGTTGTTTTGAGGGATATTTTTCTCTTTTTGGGGGGAAGTTCTTGCTTTTGGGGGGTCTTCGCGGCATTTATGGGGTGGGGGTGCGCCCTTGCTTTTAGGGGGGGGGCACTCATGCGTTTGAAGACTAGCTCTTGCTGCAAGTGTGTATTTTATTAGTCCCACCCACGCCATCACAGTGACTTTTGCCATGTAACATCATGAAAAAAAAAAGAATAAATAAAAGAAGGCAATCAACTGTTATCAACTGGTGTTATTTCATGTACTATTTCTGCCTTAGCTCTAGCTATAGGGCGGCAACTTACTGAAATTACCATGCAGGGCCGTTCCAATGGGGGGGGGGCGAGCGGGGCAATCGCGCCCGTGCCACGAAATGAGGGGGCGCCGCAAGGCGCCCCTCATTTCATGTAACATAGTATTTTCCTGCGTATAATCCGCGGATTATCTGTTAACAAGTGCAAAGTTACTGAGGTGCGGATTATACGCTGCCGCGAATTATCTGTGATTTATTTTCTCAACAGCAACACATTGAACCTCAATATTTACAGTAGGATTCACCGATAGAGACCGTAGGGTGGCTGAATGTTTTTTTTATTTTACATAGCTTGAATGTTCTTTCGCTGCCTGTATGTTGCTTATTTTGCATTGCTTGAATGTTTCTCTTCCGATATTCAAGCCATATAAAATACACAACATTACAGTGAAGGAGGAAGCCTTCATTTGCACAAGATTAGACCGTTTGCTTCTTTGTCTTGATTCTTTGCTTTTCTAGTAATCAGCGTAACTACAATCACGATTTCAAGAAGAAATCATTATTTTTTTGACTATATTTCTGAGTAATTTTGATTATAACTTCAAAGTAATTACTTTTTCGTGTTTTTAGTTTAGTTGCTAAATTAGTATATTAAATCCAAACTTTTTTTTTTACATCGTATTATCAACGGATTATACGAAACTTTTTTTTCTTTTTCTTCAGGTCGATTTTAGGATCTGCGGGTTATAGGCCTCCTCGGATAATACGCAGGAAAATACGTAGATGCATAGTCATAGACACAAAATAAAGGATCATTGCAGCGATTCTCAACTGTTTCCTAGTACACGAAAATATTCCTATCTCCCAGTCTCTAAAACATTTGTTTCTTTTGTGTCATTGAAGCAGATTCAAATTCTGAGAATCTAACTGTTTAGAATCAAACAAAAGGCACTTCTCCTTTGTTTAATTCCCACCAAATTTCTTGGAATTCTTCCCCTGCTTGCAGTGACGTAACCAGAAAAAAGTTTTAGGGGAAGGGGGTATGTTGAGTAAAAAAAAGAAATATTTGATCTGATAAGAATGGGAGTCCGGTCAAAAATTAAAAACTTTTAGTATTTAAAACGCAATTTTAGACATTCTTTGCACATGCTACGGCAAAAAAAGGGTATAAGGTCTCAACAGAAATTTCTAGAAGTTGAAGCCTTAAAAACGCGATTATAGGCTATGTTTATTGACGTTAGGGTAAAGGATGGAGCTCAGGGACTGTCCCTGATCGATTTAAAAAAAAAAAAAAAAAAAAGGTTTAAATCAATTCCTCCTCCTTCTGCAAGTTTTCGATACTGAAGTTTCAAAAACGCAATTTCAGACAAACATTGAAGATTTAAGGGAAGGAGGATCTGAAGCCCTTCCCTGAAAAATTTTACAAAATTATGGTCCAAAGAACTTAAGCAATGTTTCATATTCAGGGGATATTCCACTTAATTTTTTTTTGTAAGTGTCGCTTAAAAAACCCGTTGCTTGTGATATTAAAGAAAGGTGGTATGGAGACCCTTGCCTGAATATTTTCTGAAGCTAAAGTCTTAAAAATACAATTGCAAGGAGATATTTTGCAATATTAGAACCAGTAATTTCCCGAAATTAAAGCTCCAAAAGCGAAATTCTAAGCGATTGTCGATGTTGTTGAATATTTGGGTGGTTTTCCTCCAAAACTTACAAACATTTGCTGCAAAAAAAAAAAGACATCTTTGTTTTTAACATTGTATATGAAAGCTATTAAGATGGTACAAGTCAAACCAAAAACCTCTCGAAAAGAATCATTGGATGAGTCTAGATCGCAATTTAATTTTGATGTAATTTACTTCGATAAAAACATTTGCTATTTATAATCAACAAATTATTTATTCGTGTTCTTATTTTGATCAATATGAGTGCGACTAATTTAGTTTTAATTGTTTGTTTTATACGTTGTAGGGTGACATTTTACGAGATAAATATTTGGATTTTTTAAATTTTCATTTTCAAAAAGTTTTTGGGGTATCAATGTATAATAAATAATAAAAAGTGTTTTAATTTGTATTATCCCCGTAACCCTCTATTTTTTTTTTTTTTTTTTGTTCATTAAGATTTAAAAAATGCAAGTATGACGCGTTCACGCGTATGATTCACTGAGTTATAACTAACTTGATTTTTCTGTGTGTAAGTGGAGGGGGGCTCCAGGAAACTTTCGCCCCCTGGCACCGTCAGCTCTTAGGACGGCCCTGTTACCATGCCTTGCCTTCAATCTTGGAGTTGAACTGAAACATTGCTTCGGTCACTCGTCTGGCCAGTGCTAATTTTATATTAGCTGCCAGTTTGTTTAGCACTCTTGGCTTCCTTAAGATGTTTCCCACCTCCAGCTCACTCACTTCCTATGCCGGGCTGATGAGTGCTAATAAGCACGAAACTGCAGGCCTCGGCTGGAATGACTGAGTTGGCGTTGTATTTCATGTACTATTTCTACCTTAGCCCTGGCTATAGGGGCGGCAACTTACTAAACTAGTATGTTGTGGCCATCACGAAACTTTCTTCTATATTTTTCCTTTTTCTGATCCCTCCCCATGCTTGACGAGGAAGCAATATTCCTAACAAAAACAAAATGACACATGCAAAATCTTGACCCAATGTCTGAATTATTGTAAAAGCAAAGCAAGGAGCGAAAATTGAAAGTTACTTTAAAAGTCTTACTTGAATGAATTACAAATATTTTATTTGTTAACAAACATAAGATGGCAACAGTTAAAACTTTTAAATCATTGAGATAATATTTCCTATCATTTACATACAATTAAAATCACGAGAAATACGTAGACGACAATCTATTACGATTTATCTTTCTTATTGTTGCATTAATAAAAATATTTTTATTCGCAAAAAAAAAAAAAAAAAAAAAAATCAACACCTCTTGGAGCGATCGGCGTCAAAATAGAACCAAAGCCTGTTTACATATGGATTCACATATATTCTAAATTTCAACCAGAACGTAGCATTACTTCTTGAGATAGGGCACTCAAAATGGAAAAAAAGAACGGGTGATTGCGCTACCCCCTTTTTAGCTGTTGACACAAAAATAAAATCAGTTCTTATACCCACTAAGGGCTACTTGCCGATAAATTTTTCTTTCATTCCGTGCATTATTTCTTGAGATACAGCAGTCACAATTGACGACAAAAAACGTTCTATAGCTCAACCCCCGTTTGAGTTATTGACACTAAAATTGAATCAGCACCTGTTCCTGTTAATACCAACATATGGACCAAATTTTGTTTGATTCCGCCAGTAACTTCCTGAGGAATAGCAAGCACGCGTAACTCGAAAAACGTCCCATTGCTCCACCCCCCTTGGAGGAATTCGCGCCAAAAACTAATGGGCACAAGTTCACATACGGGCACATATGTGTACCAAATTTTGTTCGATTTCATGCGGTAGTTTTTGCTGTAGAGCGGCCACAAAAAACTGGTCACACACAGACGTGACACACATACATACACACACACACATACATACATACACACACACACACATACATACACACACACACACAGACAGACAGACATTTTCCAAAAATAGTCGAAATGAACTCAGCACACCTCAAAACGTTCGAATCCGTCAAAATTCGAAATTCGAAAATTTGCACGAATCCAATACTTTCTTCTATATATTAGATATAGAAGAAAGTAAAAAGAAGGCAGTTTTTGAATTTTCGACATTTTGAATTTATATTATGTTTTTCGCAAACACGTGTTTGCGTGTGTGTATGCATACAGGCGTGTATGTGAAGATATGTGTAAGTGTGTGTATGTGCAGGTGTGGGGTGGGTGTGTGTTTGTGTGTACTGTATAGACGCTACCGCCCAGGAGTAATCCCGTTCATGGAGACCGGTGTGGGCAGTTTCCGGAGTTAATTTTCTGCTAAAGTTAAGCCTTGAATGCACGCAAACGATTTGTATCCATGGCGACGAAAATTTGTTCTCTTCGTAAATATTGAAAAACGAGCTAGACTTATTCTTGTCGCCATAGTAGTCTGAAAAATCAAAGCAACGTCAACTTTGGTCAAGTGAAGATTATGAGCAATTTGTAATTGCTCAAAAAAAAAAAAAAAAAAAAGCCATTCTTTCTAAAGCGCCGAATCTTCATTCATGCTCACTAAAATTACGAAAAGATCAAGGAAATTTGAAAAAAAAAAAAAAAAAAGAGAATCCAAATCGAAAATTCATTTGAAGAGCATAGTAAAACATGTTTAATGACGAATAAATTTTGTGCCTGTATTTTCGAAATATAAGGTCTTAAAGTCTGCCGAAACTTTAAGCTTTAAATCTTTCCTGTGTGTGTCCGGAGGCAAGGCGCTTTGTACTCAGTCCTCTATGTTTGTTTAGCTTCTGTATAAACATGGAAATATGTATGTATGCACTCCATAGGTGTAAGTGTCAATAAATAAAAATAATACAAAAATTACAGTTTCCATTTCAACACCGTAGGTGTCACTCCATATTATGACTTTACTCCGTGCGGACTCGAGATTTTCTTTTCATGTTTGGCATCAAAACTGAGTGCTGGGAAAACAAGATGGATAACATGGCCGATGCGCAAGAAGGATCCTGGCGATCCCAAAATTTTCGTCAAAATGTCAGAGGTAAAATGTAAGTGTCACTTTTACCAATATAAAAAAATTCTGACGTATATTTTCAATAGATATCCAAGCATCTATATGTACTTTATGTGTTAGTGTGCATTTATTTTTTACGTATTTATACTACGTGCGAAATGACACATTTGACATTTGCTTTCATTTTCAATCAACGTTTGATCGTTTAAATCACACAATTTTGGCATAATTCATCTTGAAAGAAAAGTTAATATTAAAATCTTTTGATCTTTAAAGCTTGCTGAGTGATGATCTGTTTTTCTATAATCATTAAATTAATGTTACGTTTGTGATTAATGCTTTTCCGGCGTCTATGCCAACTGGAATCCAGGAGTTTTTCCTTGAAAAATGTTCGTATAAATTTGCAGAGTAATATCTGTTTAAAAGTTGTAGAAAACTCTTCATTGTTTTAAACAAAACATTGTCGTTCACTGCCTGAATGCTTGGTTAATTTTTCATAAGCAACGTAATGGTGATTCCTGTAGCTTAAGATTATTTTGGGGATTGTTAGTCGTTAGAATTCATAATCCATATGAATAGGTTCTGTTTTTTTCTTTGGATACTATGCATTATTACAAAAAGAATACATTAATGAATCAGGGTTGGCAAGGTTTTGGACACTATGGTAAAAACCACGGTAAAAACCCTGGTTTTTACCGTCCTGTCCAAAACCCTTGTGTCCAAAACTGTCCGAAAGTGTCCAAAACTATATTTTTAGAGAAATTGTATTTTATGAGAAAAAAACAAAAACAGAATAAAATGCATCAAACTAAAGTTTCATATTGAACATTTATTCAATGTGAACATACTAGTTACTTATGCCGCATATTTTAATCTAGTTACAGAAGTTGAATTCTTGATTTAAATTTAAATTTGTATGAATGAGTTTATTTTATTTATTTATTTATTGTTATTATTAGTATTATTATTTTTTGATAATGGTAACCAAATTTAGTTATGCTTGTGCATGTGTGCAAATGAAAGTGGGGTTGGCAAGGTTTTTACCATCCGGTTCAAAACCCTTGTGTCCAAAAGTGTCCAAAACTATTTTTTAAAAAACCATATTTTGTGAGAAAATATCAAAAACAGAACAAATTGTGTCAAAATTATGCTTTTTTTTTTTGACTGCTTAATATATTTATTTAATATGAACATTCAAGCATAAATATGTATATAACTTATATATACAGCAGATTTTAATCTAGTTACGTAGAAATTAAATTCTTCATTAAATGTTTCAATTTGTATGCCTGAGTTTCTCTTTTTTGTTTCCATAAACCAAATTTTTCGACATTTATGCATGTGTCGAAAGAAAGTGTTCAAAGTATAGTGTAATAATTGACTTAAATGCAATAAATGACAATTTTTTGTAAATACACAATGTATTATATTGAAAATATGAATAGCACAAGTTTTAAAACATAAGTTGTACATCATATTAATTTCTTGTTCTTTAATCTATGATTTAAAAATAATTTTCATTAAAACATCACTTAAAATTTATTTGCAAAAACCATTAAAAAAAATGAAGCATTTAAAAAAAATATTGTACAATTTAATAACATTCCTTTGAGTTATAAATGTAACTGAAATTAGTTGTCTTGTTAGCAATGTGAATTTCCTTTCATGGCTGTACCAACTGTTACAAAAGGAAGTTTTTATGTGATAGAGTTATTGGCATTTTATATATTTTAAGTAAAATATTTTTTAAATGAACATTTTGGAGAAAAGTATTATCAAATACTCATTAATAAAAACCTCATTAATATTTATATTTATGCATTACAAATACTGTAGTAAATACAAATTGATTAGATTACACCCCTTTAGCTTTAGCATAGTTTTGGACAGTTTAAGACAGTTTCGGACACTTTTGGACAGTTTTAGACAGTTTTGGACGGTAAAAACCACCTGTCCTGTCCTAAACCGGTTTTGGACAGTCCAAAACCCAACCCTGTAATGAATATGTAATCTCTAAATGATGACAATAAATATCTTTTACATTGCAGTTTTTATCAGATTTTTTTCTGCTTAATATGGTGTCGTATATGAATCTCTTCTCTGACACATTATTCAGATCTACATCTAACTTGTCTTAGATTTCTAAGGCCAGTTAGTTGTAATTCATTTGAATGTGTACTAGTAGGAGGGGCATTCCACGGTATTTTGGACATTATGTAGAGTCCGTAACGTGATCTTCTTTTGCCATAACTTTTTAATTTACCGTTTGATTTGCAAATTATTTTAATTTGAGCTGGTGTGTTGGTAGGAAAAGATCTAAATAAAATAATATGCTAATCAAACAGTAAATTAAAAAGTTATGGCAAAAAAGGTCACGTTACGGACTTTACATAAATGTCAAAAATACCTTGGAATGCCCCAGGAGGATGCTTTCAAAAACTATTGAAATCTTATCATACTTTTAAATAAGTCACTATCATCTGCTGGGAGTGTGTATAAGAATATTATTTTAGGTTTGACAGAGAAAATTTTGGAAGGGGCGTGGGTTCTTCCTAAAATACGCCCTTGTCACTTCAGCGTACTTTTTAGTTACTTTTTCCAGAAGCAACTAAATGATGATTCCTCGAGTCATGATTGTTGGTCAACGCATCCTTTAAATACTATTACAGCTTATTTCATGTACATGTATAAGATTTGGTTTAGGAATATTTGCTGTTGTACTTTAAGTGCTTATATAATCTTAGTATAATCCTAAGGTTAAGGTTCAGTGATGAGAATATTTGGTATAAAATTTTAGTGTCTAGATTAAAAGTAGTAGTTTCCAAAGTGGTCCACAAGAACATGAACCCCTCAACGGTCTAAAAGGGGTCCATGCCCATGTAAGAAAAAATTGAGAATGCATGAGATGCAAATAAGGATCTGGAATAACCTTTCAGTACAAAGTTATCACTGAAATTTAAGCATTTTATCAGGGCTATAGCATATATATGCATTCATATTATGAAAATAATGTATATATTATTTTTATAATATGAATGCAAAATTTTACACGGCAGGAAAATGAATTCACCAAATAAGTTTCAAAATGTTGTTTTGAAGTTAAGGGAAATAAAGCTTTCTCCCTCTCTTTCTGTGTAATTTTTTTTTTCTGTATTCAATATTCATTTGTGTCTTGATATGCAGTTTCTTTCAGGGCAGAAAGCTTGTTATTATGACCAAGATTCAAGGTCAGGGTTACGTAAAAAATGACCAAATTATCAAATATTTTTTTTTGTTTATTTCCAAAGTTTATGGAAACATTTCATCATTCTATAGCTCAATTATTTTAAGTTATGAGTGACTTTAGGTCATTCATGCTAATTTTTAAAGTTATGAATGGTTTTAGGCTGTGCACGCTAAGTGACATGAAGAAGAAACAAAAAACTAGTATACTGTGGCCATCACGAAACTTTCTTCTAAATTTTTCTTTTTTTTCTGATCCTTCCCCATGCTTGACGAGGAAGCAATATTCCCAACAAAAACAAAATTACACATGCAAAAACTGAAAGTTATTTTAAAAGCCTTGCTTGAATTAATTACAAATATTTTATTTGTTAACAAACATAAGATGGCAACAGTTAAAAATTTTAAATCATTGAGATAATATTTCCGATCATTTCCATACAATTAAAATCACGAGAAATATGCAGACGACAATCAATTACGATTTATCTTTCTTATTGTTGAATTAATAAAGCTATTTTTATTCCCCCCCCCCCAAAAAAAAATACCTTGGAACGATTGGTGTCAAAATTGAACCAAAGCATGTTTACATATGGATTCACATATATTCCGAATTTCAACCATAACATAGCATTACTTCTTGAGATAGGGCACTCACAATGGAAAAAAGAACGGGCGATTGCGCTACCCCCCCCTTTTTAGCTATTGACACCAAAATAAAATCAGCTTTTATACCCTTTATGGGCTACTTGCCGATAAATTTTTGTTTGATTCCGTTCATTATTTCTTGAGATACAGCAGTCACAATTGACGACAAAAAACGTTCTATAGCTCAACCCCCGTTTGAGTTATTGACACCAAAATTGAATCAGCACCTGTTCCTGTTACTGGCAATATATGGACCAAATTTTGTTTGATTCCGCCAGTTACTTCCTGAGGAATAGCAATCAAGCGTAACTCAAAAAACGTCCCATTGTTCCACCCCCCTTGGAGGAATTCGCGCCAAAAACCAATGGGCACAAGTTCACATAGGGGCACATATGTGTACCAAATTTCGTTCGATTTCATGCGGTAGTTTTTGCTGTAGAGCGGCCACAAAAAACTGGTCACACACAGACGTGACACACACACACACAGACAGACAGACATTTTCCAAAAATAGTCGAAATGGACTCAGCACACCTAAAAACGTTCGAATCCTTCGAAATTCGAAAATTTGCACGAATCCAATACTTTCTTCTATATATTAGATATAGAAGAAAGTAATAAGGTAATATTTTTTGTGTGTATGTGTTTACATGGTTTTTGAATCCCTGAGAGTATTTTTTCCTCAAGACTACAGATTTATAGTATTACTTTTTGTAGTCAGTAGTGTACACTTCACAAAATGAATTTGTTATATACCTCATTCTTGGCAGCACTTTTTGTATGCCAAAAAGGAAAAGTTGCCAAGAGCAGGGTGCATAACATTAGTTCCAAAAAATTCATTTTTTAGCTTTACTCATTTTCAATGATCAACAAAAGAAAATGTTAATCAATCTAGCTTTAAGCTGTATTTCTTTTTATATCCCAGACATTATCATTTTGCAAGACTAAATGAACAAAAAGTATAATATTCAAATTTTTCAACTAACGTTATGAATTTTTGTATTTAGTGAAGAAGCCATCAGGCAGTCGGGAAATCCTACCACAAAAAGTGTTGCAGAAATGGAAAATCATGTTTTTCAAAAAGCTAAAACAAAGGTAAAATATTATAGGAAAAAATAAACTACTACTAATAATAATAAACTATTTGTACCATTATTTACTATCATTGCTCTGAATAGTTGTTTTCTTTTAGAAATTTATTTTATATATGTATATTTTAATGAAATTTATGCTTGTGTTTGTATCTCTTCTTAGAAACTACATCATTGATCAATGATCCCGAAACCTATCAAATTGGAAAAAACAGTTGACTATCCCTAATCCTTCTTTCCCACACAGTTAATTTAGTATTATTGTAATTTTTTCTTTTAATTTTCCCTCATGAGTTATTGATTTAAATGGCTACACTATCGGCTCCTTAATTTCAATCCTACTTATAAAAATTTATATATTTGCAAATCTCTTCAGAAATAAGAGCAATTATTCAGTAAGTTACAGCCCTATAGCCAGGGCTAAGGCAGAAATACATGAAATACACTGCCAGCTCAGTCAATTCCAGCCAAGGACTGCAGTTTCGTGCTTATTAGCACTCATCAGTCCGGCATAGGAGTGACTGAGCTGGAGGTGGAAAACCTCTTAAGGAAGCCTAGAGTGCCAAACAAACTGGTAGCTAATACAGAGTTAGCACTGACCAGACGAGTGACCGAAACAATGGTTCGGTTCAACTCAAATATTGAAGGCAAGGCAGGTATATTCGAATACCTGAATGAGAATCGAGGCTGGTATAATATACCTGCCTTGCCTTCAATATTCGAGTTGAACCGAACCATTGTTTCGGTCACTCGTCTGGTCAGTGCAAATTCTGTATTAGCTACCAGTTTGTGTGGCACTCTAGGCTTCCTTAAGAGGTTTTCCACCTCCAGCTCAGTCACTCCTATGCCGGACTGATGAGTGCTAATAAGCATGAAACTGCAGTCCTCGGCTAGAATTGACTGAGCTGGCGGTATATTTCATGTAAGGGCAGTTGTTCAAAACTTTTGTCTCGTGAAATGAATGCTCTAGCTGTCATTTTCCAGTAAAAATTATATTACCCAAGCGTTTAGGGGATTAATAACAAATTAAAGAAAACAAAAACGTTTTTGATCATCCTTCATTCATTGTAAATACAGTGGCCGTTGCTTATAAAAATCTTGTTTGTTCTCAACAGTTTTGATTCAATAAAGTGGCTGATTCAATAAAGCAGCTAATTCAATAAAGCTGGATTCTGTTCTGTTTTTGGCAACTTGATTCATTAAAGCAGTTAATTCAGTTATTAACCACGATTCAATTAATCGGCGTCCACTGCAGCATTCATTTAGCTGTAAATTTCAGAAATTTGTTTTCTTACTGTGTTCAATTATTTAAAAAGATTTTTGTGAAAGTATCACTTAATTACGAAGATAAAAGCATTTCTTTCAAAAAATATCAATATTTTCTGCATGTTTTTGCCTCTTAACATGAAAGATTTTTTGTTCCTGGCTCACCAAACTTTCAGAAAACTTGATAGCAAATGAGAATCATTATACTAAAATTTGAAACAAAAATTTTCAAAATTTCATGAGACATGAACATTAAAAGCAGTTAATTTGATTTCTAGTTTTATACAAGGGCGCCTATATGCAAAATTTTAAGGGGGGGGGGAGGGCTCAGATATTTTCTCCAGGGTTTAGCAGTATATTTCCCCATAGAAACCAATTTCCGTACGGACTAGAGTTATAAAAATGTGACATTTTTAATAAATTCATTAACACCTGGAGAAGAAATGTTTTTACATTTTTGCCAAGAAAAAAGTACTAAAAGCAAGAAAGTTTTAATTTCAAAGTGGGGGGGGGGGGGAGCTTGACCCCCACTTGCCCCCATATAGGCACCCTTGGTTGTATATCTCTGACCTGCCAACTCTCCTGTTTTTCATGGAAGTTTCCCGTTTTTTGACCATTTCTCCTGGTTTTCTGTTTACATATCAATTTCTCCCGCTTTTCTTCAATCATTACATTGAAGTTTATCAAGAATTTCGTTTGTAAAAGTTTTTCTAATTTTGATTAAAGGGCACCGCTATAGCCTTTTGGCCTTTCCAAGATCCAATGGCACCACTGTTCTGTGCAGTATATTGTATGCGCACTTTTGAAAAAGGCTTGGGCAATTTCAGCTCATTGCATGAGGTTGGGCAACGAATCTTTTAGCATCTGTTTCTGGTTTGTCCTTTTTCTGATAATCTCTCGAGTTATACACTGTGGAATGCCTATGGAGCTCAAATTCAAACTGAAAATTTGGTATTTTTAATAAGTCATTCATTATTATTGTTTGTTTTTCAGCTCTGACAGGGTTGCCACGTCAGAGGGAAACTTATTTCATGATGAAAACTAATTCAGTTTTTATTGCATAAAACAGATATATTGTAAATTATTAAATGAAATAATGCTTATTGAAATATACCCTGATCTTAGGAATCAGGGATCCTAAGATCAGAGAATCCCTGATCTTTTTTGGCTACTATTTAAATGAAAACCATGTAAAAAATAAATTTAATATAGAATTACCAAAGAAGTTAAAGTGTAGAAACACGGTAATTTATCAAATTTACAAGGGCTTTTATTCATTTCTGTCATTTGTAAGTTCTTCAGCTGCTTTCACAATTTGTTATTTCTACTAAAATTTATAAATTCGCTTAGCCTAAAATGTGCACTGTTTTATGTCGGAATAGTCGCATTTTAGAAACATCCAATAAAACTTTTCAGAAAAGGTAAATAAATAACTCAAATGATGACTACATTGAAATCTCTTTGATTAAAAACTACCCAACTTTTATTCAGTTGTCCTCCCCCCCTCCCCTGCAAGTTATCTATTGTTGCTCGATTAGATTATGTTTACTACACTCTAAATAACTTTTTGGGATAACAGTCATAAATGTTTTATAGAAGTTTAAACAAATGATGACTGTGCAATAAGCATGGACAAATTGTTAGCATTATCTGTGCACTACTGCCATTGTATGAAAGTATCAGATTTAAAATGAATATTTAAAACTATTTCTCTGATATTGTTTTGTTTTTGTTTGAAAAATTTAAATGTTCTTTTTTCTTTTAATAGGAAGAGTATTTGAGTTTTGTTGCAAGATTGATTATTCATGTTCGAGAAATGAGTAAGTCTTCTGGAATTTTTTTAGCTGCCATTTTCTTCTTAATGAATGTTCCATTTGTTTTTGAACTTAAGGAAAATGTGTAAATCTTGGCATAAAATAGAAAATTGTACTGCATTAACAGGAAAGGCAGACCAGCTGTTAAAAAAAAAAAAATGCACCTTTTGGCATCATAATCATGTGTTTGGCTTGGGCAAGAATAAGCCAAGTAGGTGGCAAATGTGAATACTATTGGTTAACTTTTTTTCCAGAAAGAAACCCCCGAAAATGGCCATTTTGGCAAACCTTCCTTGTTTTCTCAGAATAAATAGTTGCTACTTTTTACAGGGGTCGAAGTGGTCCTATATATCCTATATTTCCTATATTTTCAAAAAAAGTATGAAAATCGTCCTATATTTTCTATATTTTTGGAAAATGTCCTATATTTCCTATATTCCTGTTTTTTATCCAATTTATTTCTTTAAAACAACAGTAAACAAATTATCTGACTTCGGATTTTTCGTCGAAAGTACGTGTGCAACGAATTTCAAATTAAAAAACACAACTCACTAAATCCTGCAACTGGCATCTTCTCTCATTGGCCACAGCAATATGACGTCACTGTAGTGGGTGGAGTTTCGAGAACAAATTCTGAAGTTGGTTTTAGAATTTAGCGTTTGGCAACAGCAGTTTGTTTGTTTTCCAGCGTGGTTTTTTTTGGTTTTGTTTTCGTGGTTTTTTTTTTTTTTTTTTTTTGTTTTCGCGGGTATATTTTCGTGTTCAGTGCATTTTCTGTTTGGAATGTTATAATAGTCTTTTTGCAATCTTTTCTTTTCGTGGAATTTTATAGAACAAAATATCTATGTTTGTGCTACAAAGCATTGGTTATTTCCTGTTAGTTCTCAATACAAAGACGGTTTTTATTTATTGATATAAGTTATGTTTGAGACACTTCTATCCCTGCAAAAATTGTGAGTTGCTGTGTTAATTATCAATAAATTTCACTTTTTTTTTTTGTCTACAAAGTACACTTTTTTCAAAAATTATTCTTTCAACTACAGGAAAGTCATTTCAGGTGTAAGTTATAATTTTTTTTTTTTTTTGAAGGTTTTTTTTTTTAAACAAAATCATTGATAAGAATAAATAAATAATATGTATGTATTATTTTATTTTTCGTAGCGAAACTATTCATATAATGTGTCCTATATTTGTCCTATATTTTTTGTGGAAAATGTCCTATATGTGACAAGTCGATTACTTCTACCCCTGCTTTTTAAATGTTTTTAAATCAAATGTAGTAATTGTTCTGGAAGCAGTCATTGCTATAAAAATGCGGAAAAGGCGCTACACTGAAAATACTTGCTATTTCTTTTGTTTTTATTTCTTAAGGAATTGGTTTTAAATTTAAATGTATAAAACCATTCACATTCAACTTTTATATTCAATTTGTATTTTGGTCCTAATTTTATGCGTTTCTTCGATGCCAAGTGTCATGCATACAGAGCACTGTCTTGGCACCTGCCTTTGATTTACTATATTTCTTATTTTCTCAATAGAACAGAATATAAAACATATCAAACAAAAGTACTGTCCGACTATCACGAGAAAAGCCACCTCCGAAATGTCTGCGCCTGTCTACTGCTATAGCAACGAGGAGCGTCTCATTTTTTCAAGGGAAGCTTAATCTTGGAAAAACCCATACGACTGCACAAAGGCGAGCAGACAAGTGACGAAATGGCGCCAAAAGCTTTCCTGCTAACCCTTGCAGAAAATGAATGAAGTCCGTTTCTACGGCAGTAGACGAGCTCAGACTTGACGGCAGGAGCTTTTCTTGTAAAAGCGAGACAGTACTAATGTATTTTTTTAGTATAAATATGTTTTTATTTTGCGCTGAAAAAAAAAAACATTGTTTGGGATTGTGGAATCCATAGTAATCTTGGTTTTACATGAACTCGAAAGAGTTTTTTAAACTTTTGCTCAATCATGTTAGATTTTTTTTTTTTTTTTTTAATTGTTGACTAGTGGCAACACTAGTTTGATGTAAAGGCAGCTTTGCAGATTTTTTGCTTCTGGGTCAAGTAATCGTAATGTGGATAATGAGTCAAAAGATGGGGCTTACTTCCCCTTTATGATAAAACATAACATCATTACTAATATTATGAATGTGAAAGTGACTTTGCTTGTTACCGTGTCAGGTCGTAAATGCTCTACGGATCATCATGAAATTTTGTACGTACTGCATACAAAATTATATACTGTATAGAATTATATATCAGGGGTGCCAGGGTGAACATAGGGTACTTTTCATTAAGAAAAAAAGTATTCCAAGATTTTTATTTAAATCTTAAAGAAAATCATAAATGTGAGAATGTTTCAAGAAAAAAAGGGGGTCATATTTGTTCGGTTTTTGCAGCATTTTAAAAACCCTTAAAATGTTGCAGAATGTGAACTTTACCTGAAGTTCAAGGGATAGTTAGAACACCCCTTAATTTTTAATTTTAAGTTGATTTCATATTCTAAAATGAGGCTTAGCTTAATTTTTAGAGTATATTCTTTGGTTTCTGGTCATAGAATTACCGGGAGCTTGGTTTTAATTAGAGTGAATGAAATCTTTAAGAAGAAAAATCTTTCCATTTTTTCTTGAGTGTAAACAAATATAATACAGTTGGCTCTCTGTGTAACGACTTCCAAGGGACCATAAAAAATTGTCCTTGAGTAAAAAGCGTCTTTAAATAGAATGCTTTTAATACTCTAGTTGACCATCTGGGACCGTGAAAACCCGTCGTTAAGTAGAGAAAGTCGTTAAACAGAGAACCAACTGTACTTGCTTTTGCTTTTCCTGTATTCAGGAGATTTAAAATTTTTTCCTCTTTATGTTATTATTTCACGATTTATTAATTTTTTTTGTACTGCCGACAGAAAAAAAATGAAAGATTTCAGTGGCATTATAATTGCGGACTTTTACTATTCACTTTATTCTAATCGGTTCTTTCAAATATACCGTTAACGTTGTTTTAGAATTTTTGATGCTGATACAGATTTTGAGGAGCTAAGGTCGTTGCTCTGATGGAGACTTTTAGAGAAATTCAAAGGGGAATTTTTTTAAAGGTGTTTTTCTAATTCCGATGATGATTAAAAGAGAGAATGTTGATGTTAGTTTGAAAAAAATTCTAATTTGAAAAGGGGGTTTTCAAACTCTTATATTTATTCAAATATTTTTAATGGGACTGTTGACATTATTTGAAGACTGTTACCCTTATTATCTAATACGGATTTTTAGAAACAGATCCCCTAATCGTAATACGGAAATTTAAGGTTTTTTTTTCTAATGGAGAGTTTAAGGGGACTATTGTGATATGGGCTGTTGTCCTTAATCTGATAAATGTTGTTAAAGACCCCCCTTTTGTTCCCAGTCAATAAAGGATTTTTAGGGACTAATGTTGCAATTGTACTGGGGATTTCTATCCAAATTCTAATGAAGATTCAAAGGGTCTGTTGACGTTATTGTGAGACTATTGCCTTTATTCTAATGATCCTTTTATCTATATTTCTTCTTTTTATTTGGGCATTTTGATTTTTTGGAGAAATAAACTTGATTTACAAAGTGTTTTCCCATTCAAATGGGAACTTTTAGCGACTGACTTAAGAGATTTTTAAGAACTGTCACCATTATTTCAACCTATGTAGTGTTTCGATTAATACAAGCCAGGTGGACAAAGGTCAAGTTCAGAATTCATCATTTCATCACACAAAATTAAAGTGTTCCTAAATTCACATGATTTAATTGTTCAAAATGAATAGTATTTATACTAGTAAGTGCTTTTTTTTCCTAATTTAATTACTCTATCTGATAATTAAACAATATTTTTAAAAAATGTAAAGATAAACAAAGGAGTTTTTGCTCGTTTAAAACCTTTCAAGTAATGGTAATGATTTTAACCTTTTGTACGTGGGGCTAAATTTTCTGCATTTAATAGCTGCACTTTTTCCATTATTAATAAGACTTATTATGGTCAACATACTCAAGTACAACATTTTTTTTTCTCTATAGTACTTTCTTTCGAGTAGGGATTTGGTTGAAGAAGGAATGAAGCACCCAAAACTTTGGGCAAAAAAAATATGTTGTACTCGAGTGTGCTGACTGTAATACGTCTTATTAATCATGGGAGAGCTGCAGCTACTATATACAAAAAATTTAGCCCGGGTACAAATGGGTACAAGTCATTCCCATTACTTAAAAGTTTTGAAACGGGGAAAAAAAATCCTGCTTTCATCTTTTTTAAAATTTTTTTAAAAATTGTTGAACTGTCAGGTAGATTAATTAATTTAGGGGAAAAAGCACTTACCAGTATAAAAAATATCCATCTTGAATTATAAAATCAAATGAAATTAGGGACACTTGAATTTTGTGTGATGAAATGATGTCTGGAACTCAACTGATTTATTCTATTACAAATGCATAAGTACCTTTGAACCTTATTACTCACGTGATGGAAGGGAGTTAGACATAAACAAATAACTATGTATCATGTTTTGGTTTATTGTTTGTATTTTCCCAACACCAAAGTTTAGAATATTGAACATGACTTTTGTCCACCTAGCTTGTACTAATCGAAACACTGTGCTATGGCAGCATTCCATTATTTATTTTCTTCATTTAACGCTGTTGAACATGCGTCATTTGACGTAAGCTATATTTTCGAGGTAGACTGTACAATGCCGGGCAACACAGCTAGTTAAAAAATATTTTTAAAAACACAAAGTTAAAAATAACTATGGTAATTAAAGCTTAAGAAAGTTCACTTATTGTACTGCAGATCAAATAATGTTCTATACATGCTCAGTATAATGAAATAAAAACATAAAATTATGTTTGATTGTGGGTTATATACTTGCAATTTTTAAATGATCATCTACTGGCTTATCTTTGTCATTATTAATCTTCCTATTGTGGGAAACCCCATCATTTTAACAATATCTAGGTGGTTTTCCACCTCTAGCTCAGTCTTTTCCTATGCCGAGCTGATGAGTGCTAATAATCACCAAAGGCTGTCCTAGGCTGGAATGACTGAGCTGGCAGTGTATTTCATGAATATCTAGGGTTGCTTGCTGAGTGAATTTCGAGTTTTGCTGTAAAAAATTTTACGGACAGGTCTCATATGTCAATACTTTTTTTCACATACGCACTTTTGTGATAGTGCTCGATTGCCTTATTGAAAACTCTTTGGATAAAGTAGCTACTGATAATAAGAAAATGGCAATGAAATTAAAAGTGTACTGGCCACTGGCTACTAATTAAACATTTGAATTTTCAGGTCTTTTTGTTCGCTACTGCAAACATATGTTTACAATACATTCCCAACCTGTGGGCCGCGAGTAGCGGTTTACTAGGTCCTAGACAATGGTCGAGAATCTGAACCAAAATTAAGTTTTGTGGTCTTAACTTTTTTTTTTTTTTGCGAAAATTCATTTATTAGATGCACAGTCACTCAAAAACGCTTCCTGGCTTATCGCCAAAAAGGAACTTTAGGATTAAGATTTTTCATATTTCTTAGAAACTTTCCTCTATAGTTGAAGAAGAAATGTAAAGAAAATCGACGAAGAAACTAGAACTAGCTTAAAGTTTCAAGTTAAAAATGCCCCTCCTTTGCTGAACTGACATGACAAACCAGTGAATTGAGACATTTGAGTGGCTTTTCGATAACCTACTTATTTAAAAGAGACTTTTCAAGTTTTTAAAAATAATAATGTAAAATTGCATTGAATTTTGCGACTTATTTGAAATTAAAAGTATCCAGTTCCAATCCTGATATCAACCCCAATGCAGAGGCACCAAAATCCCTAGAGCTTTAACTTTGATGACTTGTTTTTAAGTTTCCTTACAGCTATGCCAGCTAAGTGAATGCAATAAAGTTATTTTCTTCTTTAAAAATTAGTTAAAAAATTGTTCTTCTGATATATAATAGTTGAGCCTCAATGGTGTTTTCTTCAAAAGTGGTGGGCCCCACAGCTAAAAAGGTTGGGAACTGCTGCATTACATTATAATATGATTCTCTGCACTCTACATTTTCTAGTTGTGTGTTTCATGGAACAATGGATTTGTTATGGTAATTTTTGCACCATGTGTTCCTCTTGTTTTTCAGCAATGTCCTTCACATCACTTTTTTGAAAAAAAAAAAAAGTATTAATTCCTAATTTTATTGTAATTGTTCCAGTAAGTGGTGCCATCTAGTGACAAGCATCGTACATGATATTCATCTGCGTGTGGTGGTAGTTAGCTGCTAATTCTAGAGTACATTGCATTTAATTTTGAAGCTTAAAACAAGGAGAAGTGATAATAAAATAGAATAACGTAATAAAATAATACAATAGAGGCTCGAAAATCCAAGGTAATTGAGGCTCATGCTACCTTGGATCATACTGAAAACTTGGATTATCTGAAAAATATTTTAATATTTCATGACTAAAATTTTACATCATTCATACAACATAGCTAGTTGTATCTTTTCTTCTTGGTCTAAAAAAAAGAAAGTATCGTCTTTACGAGAAACTTATCACTTATATTTCAGCATGAATTTAAGTTTTGATTACCCTTAAACAAATTTTGACTTTTTTTTTTCCCACGATGACTAAGTATTTATGTGTAAATTTATAGACAACCAAAAAAAATGCATTTTTTAAACTACCTGAAGCCATTTCGATGAGTATTGTCCTGATGTCTGTATCTATGTGCGTTTGGCATCAAGTTGTGCCCTTCCTGTTTCCAAAAAATTGCACTTTCATGTTCCAAAAGAGTCGTGTTCCTCATTCTGGAAAATCAATTTTAATTTCAAGTCATTTAATGTACTAAATGGGTCTTTAATGTATGATCCACTTATTTCAAATCATGCAACTGACAAATATTTCATGCTTATAAATTAGCAAGTGTTGTTAATACCGACCTCAACACTATTTTTATCTTATATCTTTAAACGAGCAATTCTTGTGGGTATATATATATTTCTTATCTCGGAAACGGCTGTAACGATTTGGATGAAATTTTGTATTTAATTGTAGTTTTGCATTCTAAGTTCATCTACATCAGTGTTTTTTCTGTAAAAATGCGGTTTTTTACGAAAAACAGTTTTTTAATATAAAGTCAAATTGAGTTAAGCCTTGAAGTAAACTGTGAGTTGACGCATCAGGCAGACGATTTGCAACCATATCAATGAAAATTTGTCTCTTCTCCCTTTAAAATTTTATACTTGCTTAGGGTTTCCAGGCTCGGCTGATATTGGCCACTTTGGCTAATTTCAAACACACTTGGCTGAAAACAAATTCAAAAGCATTATGTAAGTCGATGTAAGGCTTTTTTTCTTTTTTAAGTGAAACTGTTACTTGACCATCCTATTTTATTTTATTTATTTATTTTCTTTTTACACTTCAAATTGTTTAACATGTTTTTTAAATCACGCATCTAAATTTTATTTCGAAGAAGTGTATGTCTTGAGATTGTTTATGTTTTGTTAAGACAGTTGTTAACATTTGTTGGAATGGTTTGTGGATCATCAGTTTTGATGGATATCATGCTGTATGTAGCATTTTCTGGCGTAAAAACTAAAAGTACTTATTCAAAAAGAAAATCTCGATTGGGATAAAATCGTGAAACGCATCACAGTATGAAAGGAAGTATTCGGTTAAAAACCGATTTCACCATAGCAAAACTAAGGTCAAAATATTTTAATTACTGACAAGAAAATTGTATAGTGGAAACAAACGTAACAGATAGTTTAAAGCAAAATGTTGATTTAATTACATTCAGAATCTTCTTTGTTTGGTACTTTAGTGTTATAAGAAGGTCAAGTACATAATATTTCGTTAACGTGAAGCTTTTCAAGTATATTTGGAAAAGTATTGAACCTTAAAAAAACACAATTTGACAAAAAATAATTCTTTTAAAACCGAGCGAGGCTCGGTCGTCCAGGTATTACTTTAATAAATGCAGTTAAGGAAATTTTACTCACTCGACAGATTTCGATTCTTAGATTTTAAAGGAAAGCATTTCTAGACACTAAAAATCAAGGTTCGAAAATATCATGATATTTTGATATATATCGGATATTTTGATATATATATATATATATCCGATATTTTCAATTAGCACAAACTAATGTCTTCAAAATAGTAAATGCATCAAATCACTCTTTATTTTCTTATATTATAATTACAATATGTAGACTTAAAATTAAGGCTTTCATTATTTATATCTAAAATTTTGTTTTACATTTCTATCAAGTTTAATGGAGTTAATTTTGCATTAGCTGTTTAACTCATTTTTCTCAGTTACATAATTCAGAACTATATAACCTACATTTGTTGGTGCATACTCATGAGACATTTTCTTTTTTTCTGAGCAATGTTTAATATTTAATTAGGCACTTTTAAAATGAATTAAAATTGGTACATTACTAATAATTTTATGAATATAAAATGCAAGTAAAAAAGGAAGATTATACACCATTGTTATATTAATAATGTATTAATACATCACAAAAATATAGTACATAACTTGCTTGATATTTTTAATAATAAATGAACAATATTACTATGATTAATATATTTTTTTTTTTTGAAAATACTGAAATTGAAAAATTAACTACCGAAAATATTGAAATAACATGATACTTTCAAAATAAATATCGGATATATATCGTGATATATATCATGATATATATCGGCAAACCCTGCTGAAAATGTACATTAAAGTATAAATAAATCACCTCAAATTAAAGTGGAACCTCGGACTTTCAAGACTCAAAATTTCGAGACTCTATTGTATTTACATGCTCAATAGTAACTAAAACTTAGAATTGGAACTCTTACTACGGGATTTATGAAAAAATTCAACTGATAAGTTTTTTGGTTTTGAAAGAAACTTTGTTAATATCAAACGATACATGAACATGAAAACAATTTATTCATTGCAAGTTAACTGTTATAGCAGGCCAGCAAAAAGGGAATGTTTGGGAGAAGTTAGCCTCAGAATGCAATGTAATAGGTACTGTTTTTCCCTGAAGCAACAAGCAACTGAAAGTCAAGTTCAAAAAATCTGAAGAAAGATAGAAGGAAAAAAGAAGTAGCCAAGATTCATGTTAACAGGGTAGTATTTAGCCTCCCTCTCCAAACTAGAATGCACATTGCATAGCTAATCCTACTATGGTAACATATGCTCATGTAAAGATTTTTTGACAAACCCTCAACAGAAAATAAATCAGACTGCCTTCGAAGTCAAGGTTACTTAAGCTCATATTACACAGGGCAAGCTTCAGCAACTCCACGGCTTTCTACAGGGAAAATTGCTCTTTCTTGCCGTAATTTCTGGCGATAATTGTGCTTAATTGCTTGTCAATCCAATGAGAATTTTCGAGAGTGCTGTGATGTCTTTTCTCGGCCCTTCTGTTTTGCAGAAAAACATGGCAACATGGGACAGCATTTGAGGAGATGCCATGCAACAGCAAACAGGTCCACTTTAAATAACTTTCAGGAAAACACAAAAAAATATTATTTATATAATATTGTCCTTTGCACCAACAAAAATTTGTTAATATTGTTCAGTTTGTACCTAATGTTAATATTTTACATCATGTTTTGATAGAAATATGCTAGTTATTTAATTATTTAACTTAAAATATTGGATGTGTTCATTTTTGCTTGAACTAAGTAAATATGTATTGTTTAGCATGAACTAGGTTGGGATATGCTCTCTTTTGCCTGGACAATTTGTTTTCTCAATTTATTTAGTACCCTCCTACAACCCCTCCCCCTCCCCCTCCAAATAACAAAGTACTATACAGCCTGGTAGTTACAATTTCAAATATAATCTGTAAAAACTGCAAATATCACTATCTGGTGATTTAAAATTTCACTAAACCACAATGACACAACATAAACAAAAACCTCTTGGTGCATTGTGGGAGTCACATCACCAAACTACTGCTTCTCATTGGCTGAGATAGACAGCAATGGATTTGTTCTTGTTTGCTTAAGACACATTGTATGGATACATTCTTTTATGCACAGAACATAGATTTTCAATGCTTTAAAATAATAAAGGAAGCAATTTTTTGGGGGGAGGGGGGGGGGTGAAACCAACTACACTATTGGTTAGGAATGAGGCTGACAAATAAAAATCAGTCATTGCCTCAACTTTATATTTTTGTGGATATGTTTGCTTTTGCATGGCATCTCTTCATTTCTGCACTGAATGGTGCTGCTGCATTTACAACGTGGTCCACAGAGTTTGATTCCGTTTTAGTTGCAAGTAAAGCAAAAAAAAAAAAAAAATACGAAGTTTGTGGGATCTCAGGCGTGAAAACTACCCAAAAAGTATTATGAAAGAGGAGCACTGTGAACAAGAAGCTGCCAGTGGCGTGAAGAAGAGATTTTAAGAAGCAACTGTCTTGATGGTAAGTAATAACTTTTATTCTGTTTTCTGTGTACCAAATTTATTGACATGTCTTAGTTAAAACTAGAACTGCAAAACTTTTGATATACTTAGGACCGTGGTGCGAGGCATTTTGACTTCAGACTGTAAACCTATAAAATGTGCATGAGCGCTTAATTTAGTGAACTAAAACTTTCTCTTTTCTTAAGTAATAAACAATCTGTTTCGGCATTTACATTAAATAATTTGAATATGACAAAAAAAAAATCAACTTGGCATACATTTCCTAATTTCAATGAAAAAACAGAATAGTTTGTTCAATATGTTAAGACATTTTTTCAAAAAATAAGAGTTACTAGTTTTACAAATTATGTAACCCAATTTACTGAATGCATTATGTATGAAACAAAGTACTAAATTTTGTACATTTTCCAGAGGAGTGCTTTATATTTTGAACACATATACTCGATCATCGACTATTATTTATATGACTATGAGGATTTAGTAAAGTTTGTGCTCTACTAAGTGCCTTAATCTTGACTGATTGGGTGCTTTTTGTTGACACCTGAGCAGTTTCAGAAATTTCTCGTATCCAAAACCGTAGGTTCGTTCATGGAGTGGGGGTGGAGGGTCATTGTTCAGCATGCCCACCTTTGAAAAGCTAGTCTATCCGCCCCTGTCCTGCTGCTTTAAACAATATGGGAATAAATACGAAAGAAGATTAATTTACATTAGTCAATCGTGCAAAATCAGTATGAAAAGAAGAAAGAAACCCTGTTGACTTGAAAATTAAAATGAGGAACAGCACTCTTCATCAGAACACATGGGTGCCCATATGCAAAATTTTAAAGGGAGGCTCAGATATTTTCCCTATGCTTTAGCAGGATATTGTCTCCATGCAAACAGATTTCAGTACAGATTAGGGTTATTAAAATTTGAAAAATTTAATAGGTCATTCATTAATGGCTGGAGAAGAAATGTTTTCACATTTTTACAAAGAAAAAAGTACTAAAAGCAAGGAAGTTCCAATTTCTAAGGGTGAGTCTTGAGCCCCCACTTGCTTCCCTATATGGGAATCCATGTCAGAATATGCTGTACTTTGACAGTGGAAGGAGCAATACTTTGATTCAAATTAAGAAATGAAAAAATAGAGCTAGGAAGACAGCAGAAGACAAAGTTGTTTTACTCTCATAACTTAAATCAAAGTATGATATCCTTGTCACTCCTATGTCTGGTAGCTCTCATAACATTAAATTGAGCGTATTACATACTTGCCAACTCTACTGTTTTTAACGGGAGACTCCCGTTTTTTGCTTCCATCTCCCGATTTCCCGTTTTTTTACAATTTTCTCCCGTTTTTGCAGTTTTTTCAATCTATCATAAAAAGTTTCAGTTTCTTCTCAATAGATGGCGCCCTTTTCTTGTCATCCACCAAGGTCAGCGGAAAAAAAACTCCGATTAATAACTCATTTAGTAAAAATTTATTTTTGGAAGCTTTCCATATTGCATGTTCAACAAAACATGTGCTTTGCCAAAAATTGCAGCAGATTTCAATCCCTTTGCATCTTGAAAATGTTTCAACTATTTTAAAAGTTTAAAGTTATTTTGACATGTGCTATCCCATACCTACTCATTTTATATTTTATTTTCATAAAATATTGATTTTTTTTTGGACATTAGTAATTAAATTTTTGTAGCGACTTTTTTCCTGCAGACTATGGAATGTATGAAACTTTAAGCAAATTCACTCATTATTTGGTTTTTCCTTTGCAGTATTTTTATTTTCTTGCTGCTACCAATTAGCTTAGATCTGCAAAAAATCCCCATTTCACTTTAAGTATTTATGTTATTTAAAAGCATAATTTAATAATTTTGTTGTGAAATATGTCGCTGATAAATCACCTATGTACCTCTAGTGGAATCTCCTGTTTTTTTTTTCTTCAAAAGTTGGCAAGTATGATATTAACTTTTTTTAGAAAAAACTATTGATATTTCTAAGTTACGTGCTTTAGGTTAAGGGCAAACAGTGATCAATACAGGTTTTAAAAATGGAGTCATAAGGAAAATCGAGATTCCTTTTGGATGTTCTTAGCAATGGTTAATTGCTATTACATACAATTGAACTACTATTATGCCATCTACTGAAACATTTGGATGGAAAAACTGCTCTGCCAAAAGGATATTGTTTAGAAATTGGGGAAAAACTACAGTCCTGTGAAAATATGACTGTAGTAAACTTTGAAAAAGTAGAAAGCAGCTCTGGCAGAGGTTGCCCCTGATGAACTTATACTATCGATCAATTGTATGTCTTCAAAAAGAGGAATGGAATCTTATATGGGAAATATTTCATTCAGTTAGTTGAGAAGGAATGCATGCATTGCAGAAGGTTAATGACAACAAGTAGAACTTTTCAGTTATTCATCCTAGAACTTGAAAGTTTCAACAGAATATGCTATTAGAGTATACTCTATTATATTAAATTTAAATCATTGTGTCAGATTTAAATTGGAAGTGATTACTTTTACCGCATAATATAATAACTTAGTCATGTCAAGAAGACATTTTATTGGTCAATGCTGGCCAAGAACAGAAAATGAGTGAGAGAGCTGTGCACTCTAGACCTTTGAAAGGGAACAAATGGCTGAACTCAATAATTATGTTCAGGAATTAAAGATTACTACAGTAAATTTCAATGCAGACAATTATTTAACTTTAATTGACTGGAATTCAATTGCACTTATAAAAATTGACGCTTATATCAGTTACAATGCTGAAAAAAAATCTTATAATTGTGTGTTTTTAAAAAATTATTTTCAAGTTGTATATATGTAAAAACAGCGTCTTCTTTTACATTTGAAGCAATAACTTAATAGTTTAAAATAATTAAAACTAAATAGACTACTTTGAAAAAGAAAGGTAACCAACAAGAATAAAAAATGCTGTTGGTAGCAGTGAATGCAAAGAAAGGTCTAACCAGAGCTGGCAGAGCATGCGTGATGTGCTCGCTTAGTGCACGTTTGAAGGCCATTTCGCAATTGCCTAGGTCATTCAACTTACTATACATTAGGTATTTATTTCTCTAGAGTTTAATTTCAACCATTTGTGGATTCAAATGAAAGATAATTATATTTTGTCATTCCCTTTTTGCCAGTTTGGTGAAAATTCAGGCTAAAAAAAGTCAAATGGGCAACTATAGGTATTATTTAATTAAACTGAAATTTTATGTGATAAATAGGCTTGGTAAGAGGCAACTCTCCCACATATATGCACCACATATTTCTCAAGTTCATTTTTTTCACTCTACCCTAATGCTTGCTAGTGCTTTCAGAACCATTTTGGTCAAATGATTTTATGTTGCAGAACATCAAAAAGTATTCTGCTTTGGGGTATAAATTCAATTCTTTTGCGTTGAAAAGGCAATTTCTTGTTGCCTGAAAACACATGCAGTCATATGCAAAATTTGTGCTTTAATAATGTATTATTCTTAATATTTGAACTAATTAAACTGAAAACTACCAAAAAAATGACTTTGATTCCTTTTTATTATTTTTGCAGTCTCTAGAAGATCCTGACACATTGGTTACAGAAGATAGAGTGTAGAGCAACCAAGAAAGATGAATAAAAATGAAACGGTCACAAAAGATAGAGATGGTGCAAAGACACTGGAAGAGAGGGAGAAAAATGACATGCAGGAAGAACGAGCTGAGTTACAAAGATATAACACAAAAAGAAAAAACAATGTCTGTAACTAGTGCATTTGGAATGTATGTTGTAAGTCAACTGGAGAAGATCAAAGATGAAGAAACAAAAGACAGTCTGATGCTAGATGTCACAAGTTTAATTCATAAAAGGATGTATCTGGAAAAGTCTACTGTCTAATTTTTTTTATTTCTGTTAATAAAATACATCTTCTTTTGTATCTGTTTTCCCACTGCAATAAAATCGCTCTTTAAACTTTGTTAGAAGTAAGATGACAGCTGAAATTGTTTTTTTTTAGGATGTCAAAATGCAAAATCTAGGTGCCATTTTGATAGATGAAGTTAAAAAAAAAAAAAAAAAAAAAAAAAAACTATCCATTAAAATAGAAATAATGCACACATATATTGCAAAATTGCCAAAATTGGAGGTTTGTTTTCATTTGTTCACATCACTCGCAGGTTGGAAATGCAATGAGTTGAAAGGAAAAGAAAGTTTGATGCTAGTCAAAATTTTAGAGCAAGTTTTTCTTATTTTTAACGCTATTTCAAAAGCTTCCTATTGTCAGGAAGAACAAGAATCTACCATTGTGAAGCAGTTTCAATGCTTGTATAATAATTTCCAGATGAATCTTCCTTGCCAGAGACCTGGGGCCTGAGTGCTCCGGAACTGTGTTTTCTCTTGAGCTGGAGCTCCAAATTTTTCCCTGTTCCAAGACTCTTCTAGTTTTTCTTTTTTATCCTTGTCTTTAAGTAGACATGAAAATGAAAAAAAAAAAAAAAAACATTAGTAGCCAACAACCTGTACTCTTTTAATTTAGGAGTCACTTTTCTACTACTAGTTATTACTTTATCCAGGATTTTTGTTTTTTAACAATAAGGACATTAAATCAATCTTAAGCCACAATGCTGAAAAGTATGTTGCAGGTAAAAATTTGACGTATGAGACCTGTACCAGTGGTGCAGCTACTGGGCTCATAAGACTTTTCTGTGCCAGTGGCACAGTCAAAACTTGTTTTTGGGGGGAGGAGTTTTCAAAATTGAAAATTGTTGTTTTTTCTCGTTCATCAAACTGCGAAAATATTTTTCAATATATTCAATCAAACAGTTTCTCATGGCTTAGTATTTATTCATTTTTATTACTTGCTTAAAAATAATGAATAATTCATATTGCTAATGACATTAACATTTAACCCAGGAAAAGGGGGATACGAAAATAGCACAATATATTTAGCATTACCTTTGTTTTTAATATCATATTCGTTTTTTTTTTTTGGGGGGGGGGGTTCGTGAGACACTTTAAAACATTATCTTCATTTTCGTCTGTGTTTTTATGAATCAAATGCAAACAATTGACGGTTTTGATGAGAATTAGGAAGGAGCCGCAGAAAATCCGGTGTAGTAGGTTTCCTCTTTCTAGGTGTCTCTAAAAAGGATTTGTGTAGTGCTGGAAGTGCTGAGTGATCATGATCCCCATTTGCTCATTATTAAAACCATTTTAGCCCTCTTATACCAATAGGAGTGTTCATCGTAAAATATTATTTTTATATGTTTGAGAACTGGAAAGTAATTTGTGATTAGTGTGATGATCTCTGATCAGTAAGTAGTACAATATTTTGTTAAAAGCTATTTTGCTAAGAAAATTTTAAATACTGTTTTCTCCTGATGATTTGTTGAGAAAAGAATGAATTAGAGTTCTGGGAAACTGTTTTAACTCCTAAACCTCTCCTGTGTTTTCGCGCCTGTCGCTACATTGTATGCATATTTTTAAACATGGGGGGGGGGGGGGGAATTTAAAAACTAATAATGAATATTGCTGGAACCATCAATTCTTGTAAGGGAAGATGTAAACTTCATACCTACAATTTACCCTGGTAGAACTCGTATACTAAACAGCACCCAAAAAGTCATGTGGGGTACGTGTATGTATGACCCATTCCATTAATTTTTGCTTCATGTGATTTATGCATGTAAATTTTAACAAAAGTTCATTATCAATTTGTAAACTTGATATTTTTACACACAAATAACAATTTGAGACATCAAATGGATTACTTCAAAGAAAAAAAAGGAACGAAGTAAAGAAAAACCACTGAAAAGACATTTAATACTTATCCATATTAAATTTGAAAGCATTTATCACATACCTTGCAAGTAAACTGTTACATTTAACACAAGAAATTTTGGTGTGATTTGGTCATCAGTTGGGTTTGGTCTCCAGTTGCAGATGGCCTTCCAAAAAATGAATGCGGTTTCTCGACTAATGAAAAACAGCATTTACTGGGCGTCGCTATTGAAAGGAAACCCTTATAAGTTAAGCTACAGAAGACTCAGTTGAATTGCACTCTCGAAATATAGAAGGTTTCAAGTGACTGGGGTTACTCAGGACCGCTTGCAAGTTTTACCAGAAAAAACCCCAATACATTTAGTAGAATGTTTTATCAAATGAAAGAGACTGAAAAGCAAAACATTTTTGTTTACATCCAATTGTGTTATTATTTTTTTATGCAGGGGTGTCCCCCCTCCCCTGCTAAGGGCCAAGGTGCACCCCTGTTAATATTGCGGAGACCCCCTCGAATGAGAAAAATACCCCTCTAAAAGTTTCAATGGGGCAGTCTGTGCCATGACCCCCCCCCAGGTGTGCACCCCCTGTTTTTATGTTACTTATTACAATGAAAATTTTAATTAAAACCTGAAATTCAAAATTGTTCATAATTTTACAGTAAAATGCTGCAGGCGGGGCAGTCCGGAGCCATAGTCTTAGCTCCAGGGAGGTGCCACAGCCCCTTCTACCGTTAGAAATCAGTAAAAAATCCTACTGATCCTTCAGACCAGTTAACATGAATATATACTGGTCCGCAGACATCACTGGTCCGCTTTAAATTCAATACTAAATGTGTTTGTCGTACCTAAAATCGTTTACTTTTTATGATTACATTTATTGAGTCATTTTTAATATATCATTTATAGCTATTTGGTTAAACAATAAATTCAAAAAATATTGTTAGGCAAAATTTGGCATTAAACATTTAAATCTGGTATCTTAAACAGCCAAGTGTGTACGGATAGTCTGAAAACCAATTTTATCAAGCAGCCCTTGGCTACCAAACATTTGAAAATTTGAACACTTTTACTTAGATTCAGAATGTCGCTCCCCCCTCCCCCCCAAGTGTGATGAGTAAAATCTTAAAGTGGATGTGTGATTTAAAATTATATAAAGCTATTAGAAAAAAAAGTTAAAAAGTCAATCAAAACAACTATTTTGCATTCAGTTGTGGAAAACATTAGCTATTTATTCATAAAACGACTTAAAAACTCTCGGATTTTTTTACCTGAGAAAAAAAATCGAATATATAAATTACACTGCTCAAAACAATAAGGGGAGCACATGGTTTTAACAAAATTACGCAAAGATGCATACTAATAAGTAACATACAATGAATAATCCATAATTTAAATCCTACCAGAAAACGGAAGAAGAAAACTTTATATGCAAATCATAGTTCATGACGTCAAAAACCAGAAAAAGGAGATAAGGGCAGAAATCGGGATGTTGTAGAAAAGTCTGTTTTATTGCCGTAACTGTGGAATTTGATTACGCAGTATTTTTTCTTAGACAAGGTTAATTGAGGTTGTCTCAACAATGTGATTTACCGGAATCCATGACATGGCGTGTCATAGGCAAACTGGAATCTGGGCAAACATAACGTAGTATCGCAGACACTGTTGGAGTCTCCAGAAGTGTTGTTGCAAGGCTGTAGAATCGATTCAAGAGACAGGAAATGTTAGACGTCGACGAGGGCAAGGTCGAGCACAAGCCAGTACAGCAACTGATGACCGGTATATACTGTTAACAGCCCGTCCAAACAGAACAGAGAATGCTACACAGCTGCAAAGACAGTTGCTCTTGGCAACAGGACGAAGGATGTCAAGCCAAGCAGTACGTAATTGGCTTCATGAGGGAGGGCACTATGCACATAGGTCAATGGTCTGCATTCCGTTGACCCCACGCCATCGTGCGAACCGAAGAAGATGGGCTTCTGAACATCGAGATTGGGAGCAACATGATTGGAGCCAAGTGTTATTTACAGATGAGTCCCAAATCAGTCTGGAGTGCGACATCCGACGTGTTCTGGTATGGAGGTACGGGGTCACTCGAAATGACCCGGCATTCATTCGTGAAAGGTCACAATACAGATGAGTTGGTTGGATGGTATGGGGTGGAATCAGCATAGGCGGACGTACGGACCTGCATATCTTTCGGAATGGCACTTTGACGGTCCAAAGGTATGCAGACGAGATACTGTGACGTTATGTCATCCCTTACGCTGGAGCCATTGGAAATTCCTTTGTTTTCCAGGATGATATTGCCCGACCGCATAGAGATCATCTGGTGGAGAACATGTTTCAAACTGAAACAATACAGTGTATGGATTGGCCAGCGTGCTCTCCTGACCTGAATCCAGTCGAGCATGTTTGGGACATGCTCAGAGGACGAATTCTGTGCGACCAAGGCCGCCTGTTACTGTTCGAGACTTGGAGATTTCACTTCTTGAGGAGTGGAACAGTATTCTCCACAGTCAGATCAAAAACCTCATCGCACCCATAGTAAACAGGTGTGCAGCAGTCTTAGCTGTTCGAGGAGACCATACTCCCTATTAAAACTTATGCATCATGTCTAAACAGTATATTTTTTCATCGTTTTCATATAGCCAAATTGTTGCCCTAGATAATCTATTCATGTTTTTTTCCATATTTTCCAAGAACTAAAGCGTAATTCCATTTTTTTTACCCTTTTTTTCTGTATTGCGCATTGATACGTGTGTACTATCCATTGTTTGCCAATATGTGGCTGTCTCGCACGGTTTTCTTCACATTTTTGATTGCTCCCCTAATTGTTTTGAGCAGTGTATAAGTTTACCTCTACTATCCGAACAAAAAAAAAAATAAAATAAATTCTCAGACGTTTTGCCACCTATATATTTTTTGAAAATCGGCTTTTTAAATAGTGAGAAAATTAAATGTAATAAACATATTCATGATCAGAAATGTTTGATGTTCATATTTTTGTATTAATAGTTTTTTTCCAGTGGCAAGGTTTTTTTTTTTTTTTTTTTTTTGTGGAGATGGTTCATTCTAACCATCTTTTAAACTTATTTTTGTTCTGAATGAATTTCAATCAAATTTTGCTTTTAAAATTTCTTGTAGCCTTATTGTTTTTTTTTTTTTTTTTGAGGACAGGTGCTAATTTCTTTTGTCATCGAAAATATCATGAATCTGGCATTTCTAGGGCTTTGTATTAAGTCAACTTTTACTGTTGTCTTTAATTAATAGTCAGATTTTAGTTCGTTTAAATAAAAAAGATTGGAGTAAAATCTGAGATGTGTTTTCAAGTTTTTTTTTTTTTTTCCCCTCAATGGTTGTTTATGGAAATTTTTAGGAAAATTTGCTTTACCTAGAGGTCTAGCCTCCTGATTTCAGTGGCCACGCTCACTTACCATGTTGCCAAGATATGTATTAATGAGTCTTTTCTAAGCATCTTTTTCCTAAATCAAAAAGATAAAACACTTGTTTGATTTGCAAGGAAAAAAAAAATATCGTAATAATCACATGTACTATGTTGACAAATATAAATTCAAGTTAGTGCTCAAAAGATTAGTTTTCAAAACACTAACTTACAAACTTGTCTCTACCAAAGTCGCCAAATTTAAGAACTGTAAATGTAATACTGATCAGGCTTTTAGGAGGGCCCAGGCAGTGGACATTTCCGTGGGCTTGAATACTTATCAAGTTAAGAGGGTGCTGTACTCTTGCTATGGTTTTGATATCATAATTCTGGAAACTGGTATTTTAATACAAAACTGTCAGATTTGATTTTTTTCTGTTTTTTTTTCTATGTATAAGGCAAGGTATACAATTTGTGAAAAATAAACATACAGTAAATTCGCGATAACTAGAAGTTTTTATCAAGTTCCGACCCTTTTGTCTTTAATTCCATGCTAATTATTCTAAATATCTCGAAGTTAACTTCCTTTAACTCGAAGTTTTTCCCAAGATGACTCGAAATTTATTTTGTAAGAACGAAAAAAAAAAAAAAAAAAAAAAAAGGAAAGATACAAGTGACTATGAGAGAAAAATTAATTCACCTTCACTTGCAATTCCTACACAATAGCCTCTAAGCACCTCTAAAGCAAGAAGAGCACCTGTTGAGCCAATGTACGATAAAGGAGCGAGGTACACGTGCGGAAATGAGTTAGCTTGTTTTCTTTTTTTGTACTGTACTGTTTGATATGGACTACGAATTTGCTTTCAAGTTGTCAAGTCAACTAATTGTACCGGTATTCAAAGGTTGACCTAAATTAGTTAAGATGCGTTCCCCTTCATTCTTTAGTTTGATTATTTGCTGATAAGTTCCTGAGAGACAGAGTAAGTTTTCTTTACTATTAAAGATGGCTAAGCAAGTACTGACAATGATATTAAAGGAAAAATAGAAACTTCTAAAGCGGTCGAGTCCATGAATCCGAATTTGAAACGAATGAAGATGTGCTCCTTTCCTTAATTAGAATCGACGCTATTCAAGTGGTTCCAGCAGTATCGAAATCAAGACCATGCTTTTGATTTTTTTTCTCTCAATGTTTTTGATTAATCTGTGCATATTGTGCTTAAAAACTTTCAAGTTCTGTAATTTTGTCTGTTATATGTACATATTAATTAAAATAGTCGGTGGTTTTTAATATTAAAATGTTGAAAACCAAAACCAGCGGTAAATAAAACTTCCGATAAGTCGAAGTTACTCGTCGGTTCGAGTTATCGCACTGTGTATTTAATTCACTGTATTTTTAAAACAAGTTTTTTAGGGGTCTTTGGTTTTTTCGGCGGTGGAGGGGGGGGGTGCGATCGAGGTATTTCGGAGGAGCGTTGCTTTTGGAATGGACACTCTTGGCCAGGGCGGTCATTCCAAGCTCGTCAGCTTGCGAGATCGAGATTTTCGCTCACGTGATCGGTTGTGACGTAGAAATGTCGCAAAATAGTATTCTAGTCGACTCGAATCTAGTCGCAAGCTAAGTTCGAGTAAATTAAAATGCTACTTTGTGACATTTCTACGTCACAACCGATCACGTGAGCGAAAATCTCGATCTCGCAAGCTGACGAGCTTGGAATAACCACCCAGGGCTAAATTTCTAATGAAGGACGTGTGGGAGCCCTATAGTCCCCCATAGCTCTTTCTTGTATGTAAATAGCTAGAATTTTGTCTGAAATGTTGAAATTGATTTAATTGAGAAGTTGGAGTTAAGCTCCCATGAGTTCCCAGTAAATTTACCCCTGTCCCTTGCTCTCCAAATTGCCTAGCCGACAGACAAAATTTACTGAGTGAGGACTTTTTTGGGAGGTCATGAAATCATCTCCCATAAATTTTCTTCGGATTGCCCCTTTTCCTTGAACGCCAGAGCTAAGCAGTGTCAAATTTAAAAAAGTTGAATTTCTGATTCGTAGCAGACGATATTTTCGTTACAGTGCCTAGAAAGAGCTTTTTCTAGGCACTGTATTTTCGTGAAGAAATGTAATATACTTAACAAGCCTGAAGAATTAACCTTCACTCTTTTTTTATTAATTATTATTTTCAATCTCTTAATAAAATATCGTCTATTTCGTAATTATAATTATTTGTAGAAAAATACGCAAAACTTTTTTTCATATAGTTGAATAAATACATTTGTGCTTGAAAAGTAAAATAGGATCTAACAGCGTTTAACTGACTACAAAAATTGGATATTACTGCATGATAAGATATAACAACCTTAATTGCACAGAAATTGCGGATTAGAGCATATTTTTGTGCAATTAAACGCTGTTATATCTTATTTTACCTTTTTCCATATATTCGAAAAGAATAATTTTTTTTTAAAGTATCGTCTGTGCTTTCTGCCAGTTTTAATTGCCTTTGTGCCACGCTAAAGATTGCCAAAAATCTAACAAGTTGATGTTCGTTAGTTTTAGAATTACTTTTATTCTAAATCTTTAAATATTTTTCTGAAGTTTTCAGAACTTAATTCATCGATACATGCTGATGCTGTCAACGTGGAAACATTGTTCCTAATGCTGATTGATATATAAAAATGACTGAAATTTGAGGATTTTAAAATAGTCTAAGGATGCTAAAAAATTTTTTTAATATTATTATCGCTTAGTGAATGTCATTGTGATTTTTAAAAAAAAGTGTAAAATAAAGATAACAAATTTTTCATGCAAATCATATTTAATTCAACGTGTCGGTTTATAAATCTTATAAGTTTTGTTTATTTTTAACCGACGAAAAAACGGAGGAGGTTCTCAATTCGACACGTATATATATATTTTTTTTAATGTATGACCACGCATAACTTTTTACAGAACAGTCTGATTTTGATAATTCTTTTTTTATTGGAAAGGGTACACCCCGAAGGTGGTCCCATAAAAATTTTGAAAAAAAAATCCTACCCTAAGGGTGGGAAAAGGGGGTTGATTTGTTGTTCACTCACAGATTTTTAATGTATGACCACACATAACTTTTTACAAAATAGTCTGATTTTGATAATTCTTTTTTTATTGGAAAGGTTATACCCTGAAGTTGGTCTCATATAAATTTGAAGAAAAAATTCCTACCCTAAGGGTGTGAAAAGGGGGAGATTTGTTGTTCACTCACAAATTTTTTTATATATGACCACACATAACTTTTTACAGAATAGTCCGATTTAGAATTATTCTTTTTTTTATTGGAAAGGGTATAGCCTGAAGTTGTTCCTATATAAATTTGAGGGAAAAAATCCTACCCTAAGGGTGGGGAAAGGGGGGCGATTAGTAGTTCACTCTAAGATTTTTTGATGCTGAATTGGGTATAACAAAAAAAAAAAAAAAACTCACGATGAATGAGATGCAGACTTGTATGTCTCTCGCGTGTACTGTCTTGAGCAGGTAAACGACAGTATCTGCAGAAATGAGTTTTCGAGATATTTGAAGAATTGTGCGCTGGATTCAGTACTATCAACTGGGAAATGTTGGAATTATATTTCTTTTAGCCGAAACCAAATAAGTTAGTTTGTACAACAAAGCTAACGTACAAACAATGATGACAAAATGCAAAAAAAAAAAAAAAAAAAAAAAAAAAGATGAAATTGCAGTTATAGCCCTTTACCTGCACACGGCAGTGCAGACCTCTCAATCTCTGGTACTTGTGATTAGGGTTAGTTTTCAGTGCCAGTCGTCAAACATTTTTTATATTCAGGATTTGTATGAAAAAATAGGGCGAAGTTTAGTGATGGTGACATACTATTTTTAACCGACGAAAAAACGGAGGAGGTTCTCAAGTCGACACGTATATATATATTTTTTAATGTATGACCACACATAACTTTTTACAGAATAGTCCGATTTTGGATATTCTTTTTTTATTAGAAAGGGTATAGCCTGAAGTAATTTCCCTATAAGTTTGAAGGAAAAATTCCTACCCTAAGGGGGGGGGAGAGGGGGTGATTAGTTGTTCACTCCAAGATTTTTTGATTCTGAGTTGGGTATTACAAAAAACAAAAAGCTCACAATGAATGAGCTTCAGACCTGTATGTCTCTCGTGTGTACTGCCGTGGGCAGGTAAGCGGCAGTATCTGCAGAAATGAGTTTTCGAGATATTTGAAGAAATGTGTGTTGGATTCAGTAGTATTAACAATAAGAAAATGTTGGAGTTATATATTTTTTTTCAGCGGAAACCAAATAAGTTAGTTTGTACAACAAAGCTAACGTACAATAGATGACAAAATGCAAAAAAAAAATGAAAAAAAAATGCAGTTACTGCCTTTGACCTGCCCACGGCAGTGTAGACCTCTCAATCTCTGGTATTTGTAATTAGGTTTAGTTTTTTAACCGACGAAAAAATGGAGGAGGTTCTCAAATCGACCCGTATATATAAGTTCTTTTTTTCATGTATGACCAGGCATTACTTTTCACAGGTTCGTCCGATTTTGATAGTTCTTTTTTCATTGGAAAGAATTTTCCCAGAAATTGTTCCCATATAAATTTGGAAAAAAATTTCCTATCCTAAAGGATGGAAAACAGGGGTGAGTTATTGTTCACTCAAAGGTTTTTTACTTTTTTTCGTGTAAGACGACGCATAACTTTTACAGAATAGTCTGATTTCGATAGTTGTTTTTTTATTGGAAAGAGTATACCTAGAATTTGGTCCCATGTAAATTTGGAAAAATTCCTTATCTAAAGGATAGATATTAGGAGTGATTTATTGTTCGCTCACAGATTTTTTATTACTGAGTTGTGTATTACAAAAAAAAAAAGAAAAAACAACTCACGATGAATGAGCTTTAGATTTGTCAGTCTCTTGATTTAGAGCTCTCAGTCTCTGCATTTCTGCTAAAGCTCGTTCATCGTGAGGTTTGTGTAGTAACTTATTTGGCTCTAGATCAGATAAAGCAATACCCTCAAGTGTTTTTACTCTACTCAGTGCCACATATGCCTGTCCTTTAGCAAACACTTTCTTTCCGAGGTCTATTACAGCTTTATTAAGGGTCGTACCTTGCAATTTGTGTACCGTGACGGCCCAGCATAGAATTATTGGCAACATCCTGTGCTCAATGTCACCATAACCTTTCGTTCCTTGAAAAGTTGCAACCACTGGAGGTATGGCGACACAACCATCGCTATCTTTTAGTCTGCTTCCTATGCTTTCATCGTCAAACTTAACTAATATGCAATCCGGTAATTCTCCTTCCTCTAGTTGATCCCTACGTATTGATGGCCATTTTATTTTTTTTTTAAATACCCATTGCACCATTGACGAGGCCGTCAGATACTGATATGTTACGTTTCAACATCACACGAGATTCGGCAGCAAGTTTTACCTCTGATAAAAGTCCACCACAATTGTTCACATCTTTCGGGACAACATTATCTGGAGGTTTCTTTCCATAGGTAGCAATTTCACGAGACTCATCTATGGAACGGATTGTATAGACACGACATCCTCAATTTCATTTGAAACTCGCTCTCTTATCAGATCTAAACGATGAGCGCGTTGCTCTTCACTCTCATTTGAAAGTCGCTCTCTTATCAGATCTAAACGATGAGCGTGTTGCTCTTCACTCTCATTTGAAAGTCGCTCTCTTATATCTAAACGACGAGCGCGCTGCTTATCACCTTCTTGCAATAAACTATCGTTATTGTAGCTTCTCATTCTCGACAGTCTTTCCTCGCGCTGACCTAACCTCTCCTGTGAACGTGTTAATGTAATTCTCTTTCTGTTTGCTTCCAACCTTTTTTCTTTCTCATTAATAGATTCTTCTAAACATCTTTTCCTCATCCGAGCAGCATTTTTTGTAGGCCTATATATATATATATATATATATATATATATATATATATATATATGTTAATAGCTAAAGTAAGGTAGGTAGCTATTTTAAAAGTAATCAAAAATATAAGCATACAGATTATAGCCACATTAGTAGCTTATAGCCACAAAAAATTATAAAATAAAAACTTTTTAACAAAAAAATTGAACCGCCGAAAAAACTGAAAAGCAAAAAATAATAAACCATTTTAATTAAACCTTAATAACTAAGTTCTTAAACTGATGTAAGTATACCTAAGTATATATTTTTGTAATAATTTAGAGTTTTTAATTAACCTTAATAACTCAGTTCTTAAATTAATGTAAGTATACCTAAGTAGTTTTGAGTCGGTGCCAAACAATAAATAAACAAAGATCCCTAAATTACCTAAATTTAAAGAAATAACCAAATAAAATTAGCAATGTAATGTGAAATGTCCGGCGATAAACATAAATGTTTCAAAAAATGCTCCCTCCACACGCCGTCATTAAATCATGAATACTAGTAGATCGTATACAACGAAAAGTACCTCTCGTTGGAGCTTTGAAACCTTTGGGACGAGAGAGGCAAACAACCAGTGAGAAAAATCTTCAGGATCATGTATGCAATTAACGGCTACAGTTGTTATGCCATACTTACGCTGAATAATACTATGACCCACAAAACCATTTATTTGAGCTTTTAACAAGATGAGAAATCCTTCTTCAGTATGATGAACAATGATATAAACATTTTGACTGTTGTATATGAGGCAAAAGCTCAGTAGCAGCCAAATACTCGACACGTGCTTCTTCGAGACCACTCGACGACGTTCGGGTTAACTTCGTGAACGCTCGGCATTTTCCGGCGAAGGGGCGTGTCGCCATACGCCACCGCTGCGCCTCACGCTTTACAAAAATAATTAATTTGCTTGTTTGGCACCGACTCAAAACTACTTAGGTATACTTACATTAATTTAAGAACTGAGTTATTAAGGTTAATTAAAAACTCTAAATTATTACAAAAATATATACTTAGGTATACTTACATCAGTTTAAGAACTTAGTTATTAAGGTTTAATTAAAATGGTTTATTATTTTTTGCTTTTCAGTTTTTTCGGCGGTTCAATTTTTTTGTTAAAAAGTTTTTATTCTCAAACACGTTCAAAACTAAAATCAAAATTGATTACTTGTTAAAAAGTTTGATTTATTCAACTTCATATGCTCCTGAATTTGACGTTTATCGAAGAAATTTTCGCGCTTTCGGCATGCAAATAAAAATACTTGACTGAAAAGCAGAAGGAAATCGAACAAGCTATTTTTAGCCTTTTCGTGTTTTCTTCCTACTAAGAGCGAGGGGGGGGGGGGGGGGGGGAGAGATTGTTCTTCGTTGATTCAGAAGTAATTTGTTTGTAGGAAAATATTTCGAGTTGCTGTCATTTCTAGTTTTATGATTTTTATCGCCTTATTTGAACTTTTTAGGATGAAAACTGAAAAATGATTTGAAAGTAGAACATTTTGTTTTGAATAACAATAACACATCGTCCCTAAGTTTCCTATTTCTGCAGACTATTATTGCTTGTGACGGATCTTTGATTTTTCCAATCCGGGGCATGTTTTGAAACTGCCGTCCTCTCATCTTCCTTCAAGTTTTACACTGAGTTTCCACGAAAATAAACACATACAAAGATAAATGTGCCGCCCTCAAAAGTTGCCACCCTGGGCAAGGGCTCTGTCTTGCTACCCCTAGATTAGAATGGGGTTGTTTCCTTCAGTCAAAAGTAGTACTTTTAGTCACTGAAATTGATAGAATAAGCAAAAAAAACATGGACCCAGAAAATTCTTTCATTTTCCAAACAGTTTTTTTTTAATTAATTTTTTAAAGTGTCCGATTTTCCAAACAAGGCGTGGTCTTGATGACGTCACAAATGATGCTCTTTGGCGCATCTTTGTACCGCGTTTCCACGTTATGATAATCAAGAAGCGAATTACAATTGCGCTCTACGCTTGCTATCAACCCTATCGTTG